>NC_045991.1:7668462-7715962 GCF_010909765.2 Amblyraja radiata
CACCTACTAATGAAGGTAATTTTAAAGATGATTGGAAAAAGTTTCAGAAATGTTTAGCTTGTGCTTTCAGTATTGTGTAGTAGCTGGGGACGTGATCTGAAGGTTGTAGAATGCACGATTAACAGACCTGTTTAACAGTTGCTAATAAAATCGTTTTTTTATTGAATGGTAGTTTTTGCATATCCTATAAAATGCACATTATTGTCGTGAATTTCAGTTAGTATCTCACAATTTGTTAATGCTTATTTGATTTCATCTTTGTCCAGCAGCAATAAATGAAAGTTTACTTAAAGGACAGTTAATGTAGCTGATTAATGTTTAGTAATGTCTTAGCATCATAGTGTACCAGTGAGTTAGTTAGTGGGCAATTAGCAGGTGAGTTATACATGAGGGCAAATTGCTGAATCTGGGAGGCAGCTCCACAATTGTCGGTGCGTACCAGCTTTTCAGTCTTGAGGGTGGATACAGCAGGAGTGCAGGCCACATGTTCTGCTCTCTGAGATCCTATACACACCAGATATCTCCAGCCTCATCCAGACCACCTGACTCAGCACTTTGCAGGGATAGATGAGACTTGGAAAGTGATCTGGTTCTGTACAAACAGAAATAGTGTACAAACAGAAATATTGAATAGTGTGTAGAAGGGTTTCAGCCAGAAACGTTGCCTATTTCCTTCGCTCCATAGATGCTGCTGCACCCGCTGAGTTTCTCCAGCATTTTTGTATACCTAGTGGATTGGACTGTTCCTCTGTAAATTGCCCAACATGATATTGGGGAATTGCTGTGTACCTTCGATTTTCCAGCATCTGCAGTTCCTTCTTGAACAACATGATATTGGGGAATTGCTGTCTTACCTGAGTGGGCTTGTTGCCATAATCTAGATTTCTTCTATGACTCTAAATCATCTGACTTGAACACTGCTTCATACCCCTGGGTTGTTAGTTGCCCAAGCGAAACAAGAATGATCCCACTTCTGTATGCTATATGCTATATGCTAGGGACAATTTACAGTAGGCAGATAACCTACAAACCTTCACCACTTAGGAATGTGGGAAGAAACCAGTGCACCCAGATAAAACCTACACGATCACAGAATGTGCAAACTCCACACAGACAGCACTGATCAAATCTGATCTCTGGCACTATGAGGCAGCAGCTCTACTACTGCACCTCTGTTTCTCAGGTAAAGCAACCTTGCCCTTACATCACCTTGTAGAAACTTACAAAATTCTTAAGGGGTTGGACAGGCTAGATGCAGGAAATTTGTTCCCGATATTGGGGAAGTCCAGGACAAGGGGTCACAGTTTAAGGATAAGGGGGAAGTCTTTTAGGACCGAGATGAGAAAAACATTTTTCACACAGAGAGTGGTGAATCTGTAGAATTCTCTGCCACAGAAGGTAGTTGAAGCCAGTTCATTGGCTATATTTAAGAGGGAGTTAGATGTGGCTCTTGTGGCTAAAGTGATCACGGGGTATGGAGAGAAGGCAGGTACAGGAAACTGAGTTGGATGATCAGCCATGATCATATTGAATGGCGGTGCAGGCTCGAAGGGCCTACTCCTGCACCTATTTTCGATGTTTCTATGTTTCTATCATATTTTCTAGGGACTGTGCATTGAGCAGGAGGATAGCTGCGAGGGAGGGAGTGGGGTTGTATGATGCTTGATGCATACTGGGAGACAACCCAGTGACCATGTTTCCAGGCACAGTCGACACCTCGCCACTAACGCCCGGTGGCCCACACGGTCCCTGCGTGTCCTGGGGCCTTTGAGGAATATAAAGCAAAGAGGGAAGAACTCAGGCGGGCAACTAGAAGAGCCAGGTTTTGCTGTCAAATTAAAGAGAATCCCAAGGCTTTTTATACTGACATATAAAATAAGAAGGTAACTCGAGGATAAAGATATGAATTTGTGCTTGGTCTTGCGATGTAGGCGAGGCATTAAACATGCACTTTGCATCTGTTTTCACTAAGGAGTGGAACATGGAGGACAGTGTGGAGAACACTCGTATGCAAGGGCAATGTGAGTTTAAGAAAGCAGATGTGTGGGGCATCTTGAAGAGCATTAACGTGGATGAATCCTCAGGATGTGAGGCAATATCCCAGGTTATTGAGGCAAGAGAGGAGATTCCGGGAACCTTAACGAATACCGTTGCATCTTCTCTAGCCACAGCCAAGGTCTGGAGAGAAGCTAATGTTCCTTTATCTAAGTAGGTGAAGTAGAATGAAACAATAGCCGGTGAGCCTCGCGTCAATGGTAGGGAGGATTCTACGGGATAGGATTTACTCTCACCTGGAAGGGAATGGGTTAATGAGAGACAGTCAGCTTGTCTTTGTATGCAGCTTGTCATGTCTTACTAACTTGATCAAGGATGTGATCGATGAGGGTAGAGTGTGGATGGTAATGCATGATAAAGGTCCACATACTGAGCTGATCCAGAAGATTAAGATGCATGGGGCTAACAATGACTTTGTTGTATAGATTCATAACTGGCTTACTGATAGAAGACAGAGGGTTTTGGTGGAAATATCATGTTCAGGCTGGAGCTCTGACCAGTGGAGTTCCGCAGTGATCTGCTGGGACCTCTGCTGTTTGTGATATATATAAATGACGTGGACATAAACGCAGATGGGTTGGTTAGTAAATTTACAAATTACACCAAGATCTCTGGAGTCGCGGAATGTCTAGAAGGCTGTCAAATTATACCGCGGCACATAGATCAGCTACAGAAATGGAGATATGTCAGATAGTCTAATCCGAGCAAGTGTTGCACTCTGGGAGGTCAAATGTAAGGAGAAATTATACAATTCATGGCAAGACTCTTAACAGCATTGATGAACAGAGAGATGGATAGACTTGGATTGTGTTCTCTGGAATGCCAGGGGTTTTATGCGATACTTAGTAGAAGTATATAAAATTATGAGAGGCATAGATAGGGGAGACAGAATTCTTTTCCCAGATTTGAAATACCAAATACAAAAGGGCATATCTTTAAGGTGAGAGTGGCAAAATTTAAAGGAGACTCGACCAAGTGCAGACCCGTTGGGTCTGTTTCCCCAACGGCGTTTGCGGGGGGGGGGGGGGAGGGGGGGCTGCGGCATCAAACTCACATTAACCACCCCCCAAATACACAGGTGGGGGGAGGGGGGGTGAGAAGAGGGGAGAGGAGGAGGAGGAAACGGGACAGATTTGGGAGGGAAAGGAGTGCGGGGTAGGGGTGAGTGAGGGGGATGGGGAGAGAGATGTGGGGGATGGGGAGGTAGGGGAGGAGGGAGGGGGAGAGGGGTGGGGGAGAGAGGGGAAATAGTGGGGAGGGAGAGTGGAGGGGGAAGGGGGAGAGGTGGAAGAGTGGGGAGGGAGGAGGAGAGGGGTAGGGGGAGTGATGGAAGAGGGACAGAGGGGTAGGAGGAAGGTAGCGGGCGGAGAGAGGGAAGGGGGTGGCGTAGAGAGGGAATGGGGGTGGGGGAGAGAGGGATGGGTGGCAGAGGGAGAGGGGTGAGGAGAGGGAAACATAGAACCATAGAAATTAAGTGCAGGAGTAGGCCATTCGGCCCTTTGAGCCTGCACCACCATTCAATATGATCGTGGCTGATCATCCAACTCAGTATCCTGTACCTGCCTTCTCTCCATACCCCCCTGATCCCCTTAGCCACAAGGGCCACATCTAACTCCCTCTTAAATATAGCCAATGAACTGGCCTCAACTACCTTCTGTGGCAGAGAATTCCAGAGATTCACCACTCTCTGTGTGAAAAATGTTTTTCTCATCTCTGTCCTAAAGGATTTCCCCCTTATCTTTAAACTGTGACCCCTTGTTCTGGACTTTCCCAACATCTGGAACAATCTTCCTGCATTTAGCCTGTCCAACCCCTTAAGAATTTTGTACGTTTGTATAAGATCCGCCCTCAATCTTCTAAATTCTAGCGAGTACAAGCCGAGACTATCCAGTCTCTCTTCACATGAAAGTCCTGCCATCCCAGGAATCAGTCTGGTGAACCTTCTCTGTACTCCCTCTATGGCAACAATGTATTTGAGCATTGGGCATTGTGACATCACACAATGGAACGTTCACCAGGGGCTGGGGCTCCTGCAAAGGCATTCTGATTGGACATATGTGAACATTGGGCATTGTGACATCACACGATGGAACGTTCACCAGGTGCTGGGGCTGGGGCTGGTGCTGCTTCTATGGGTGAGAATCCAGTTTATTTTTGAAATATTGGGGTGGGGGGGGGGGGGGGGGGGTGGGAAGGGAAGGATTTGATTAAAAACGTGTACTTAAACACGACGAAATGTAATGAGGAGCGGATACTTAGAAAGAAAAGTGAAATCTCTACCGAAATGGAAAAGATGTCGGCGATTCTGCGTCTGGTTTCAGAGTTGCAGGGAATCAAAGGAAGAAATGCAGTCGGCAGCCGTCCATGTAAATGGATCCATTCCGATTGGACATTTGCGAGCATTGGGCATTGCGATTGGACATCTGCGAGCATTGGGCATTGTGACATCACACGATGGGAACAAATCAAAAGGCAGAAAGGCAGCCGGACGGCAGCCGGTCGCATTGCACGAGAGTTTAATATATTGATGGATGGATGGATGGATGGATGGATGGATGGATGGATGGATGGATGGATGGATGGATGGATGGATGGAACTGGTCATTGGTCACTGGTCAATGGTCACTGGTCACTGGTCACTGGTCCTAAAACACTCGTCCACTGACATTTCATGCAACTGGCTGTCCCAATTTCCAAAGGGAATATCAGGCTTTGCTCTCTCGCATTGTGGCCTCTAAATATTGCCTGAGGAAACTTTCCTGAATTCATTTGACAAATTTCGTCCCATCTCAGTCCTTGACACTCTGGCAGTCCCAGTCTATGTTGGGAAAGTTAAAATCCCCGATGATAGTAACCCCATTAGTCATATGTCTGCAATCTCTTTGCTCATTTGTTCTTGTAATTCCCACTGACTATTTAAAGGCCTATAGTACCCTCCCAACAAGCTGATCATCTGTTCTTTATTTCTCAGTTCCACCCCTATAACCTTATTGCAAGAGCCTTAAGATGTCATCTGATTACTGCTGTGACATTCTCCTTAATCAATCGAGCAACTCCCCCTCCTCTTTTACCTCTATCTCTATCTTGTACCACTCACACCTGTACCTACCCTGGATCATTAAGCTGCTAGTTATGTACCTCTCTAAGCCATATTTATGTAATGCTTAAAATGTCCCAGTCGCATGTACCTATCTAAGTCTCACCCATCGCACAAAATGGATTCCATTCACTCCAACGTCGCTACCTGCTGTGCTCCTGCCTCTCCCACTAGTGAGCTTTCTTTATCGCCTTCCACACCTAGTTCCAGCCTCTCACCTGCCTCTATTCTGCAGTGGACCCCCCCCCCCCGCACCCAGCAAATGTGATTTAAACCCACCCCGACTATCAGCAGCAAACGTTCCTGCCAGGATATTGGTTCGTCTCCAGTTCAAGTGCAACCCATCCTTCTTTTATAGATCACCTCTGCCCCAGAGGAGATTCCAATGGTTCAAAAATCTAAATCCCTACCCCCTGCAACAACTCCTCAGCCACACATTTATCTCTCCAAATGTCTTGTACCTACCCTCATTATCACATGGTACTGGAGGTCCTGCTTTTCAACCTTTTGTCTAACTACGTATATTCATTTTGCAGGACCTCTTCCTTTTTCCTAATGTCATTTGTGCCAACATGCACAGCACTCACCCTCCCCTTGAGAATGTAATAGAAACATAGAAACATTTAAAATCGGTGCAGGAGGAGGCCATTCGACCCTTCGAGCCAGCACCGCCATTCATTGTGATCATGGCTGATCGTCCCCTATCAATAACCCGTGCCTGCCTTCTCCCCATATTCCTTGACTCCACTAGCTCCGAGAGCTCTATCTAACTCTCTCTTAAATCCATCCAGTGATTTGGCCTCCACTGCCCTCTGTGGCAGGGAATTCCATAAATTCACAACTCTCTGGGAGAAAATGTTTTTTCTCACCTCAGTCTTAAATGACCTACCCTTTATTCTAAGACTGTGGCCCCTGGTTCTGGACTCGCCCAACATTGGGAACATTTTTCCTGCATCTAGCTTGTCCAGTCCATTTATAATTGTATATGTTTCTATAAGATCCCCCTCATCCTTCTAAACTCCAGTGAATACAAGCCTAGTCTTTTCAATCTTTCCTCATATGACAGTCCCGCCATCCCAGGGATCAATCACGTGAACCTACGCTGCACTGCCTCAATGACAAGGATGTCCTTCCTTAAATTAGGGGACCAAAACTGTACACAATACTCCAGATGTGGTCTCACCAGAGCCCTATACAACTGCAGAAGAACCTCTTTACTCCTATACTGAAATCCTCTTGTTATGAAGGCCAACATTCCATTAGCTTTCTTCACTGCCTGCTGTACATGCACGACAACTTTCAGTGACCGGTGTACAATGACACCCAGGTCTCGCTGTTCCTCCCTCTTACCTAACCTAACCCCGTTGAGATAATAATCTGCCCCCTTGTTTTTGCCGCCAAAGTGGATAACGTCACATTTATCTATATCATACTGCATCTGCCACGCATCTGCCCACTCACTCAACCTGTCCAGGTCACCCTGCAACCTCTTAACATCCTCTTCACAGTTCACACTGCCACCAAGCTTTGTGTCATCTGCAAACTTGCTAGTGTTGCTCCTAATTCCCTCTTCCAAATCATTAATATATATGGTAAACAGTTGCGGCCCCAACACCGAGCCTTGCGGCACTCCACTCGCCACTGCCTGCCATTCTGAAAAGGACCCGTTCACTCCTACTTTTTTTGCTTCCGGTCTGCCAACCAATTTTCTATCCATGTCAACACCCTACCCCCAATACCATGTGCTCTAATTTTAGTCACCAGTCTCCCGTGCGGGACATTATCAAAGGCTTTCTGAAAGTCTAGATGCACTACATCCACTGGCAGCCCTTCATCCGTTTTACTTGTCACATCCTCAAAAAATTGCAGAAGATTAGTCAAGCATGATTTCCCTTTCATAAATCCATGTTGACTTGGACTAATCCTTTTACTGCTATCCAAATGCCCCATTATTACCTCTTTAATAATTGACTCCAGCATCTTTCCCACCACCGAAGTCAGGCTAACTGGTCTGTAATTCCCCGTTTTCACTCTCGCTCCTTACTTGAAAAGTGGGATAACATTAGCTATCCTCCAATCCACAGGGACTGATCCTGAATCTATTGAACTTTGGAAAACAATCACTAATGCATCCACTATTTCTAGAGCCACTTCCCTGAGGACCCTGGGATGCAGACCATCAGGCCCAGGGGATTTATCATCCTTCAGTCCCATTAGCCTACCCAATACTATTTCTCGCCTAATGAAAATTTATTTCTGTTCCTCTACCCCCTTAGATCCCCAGTCCTCCAGTACATCTGGGAGATTGTTTGTGTCTTCCTTAATGAAGACAGATCCGAAGTATCTATTCAACTCTTCTGCCATTTCCTTGTTGCCCATAATAATTTCACCCATGTCTGCCTTCAAGGGACCCACATTTGAGTTTCCTACTCTTTTTCCCTTAACATATCTAAAGAAGCTTTTACTGTCCTTCTTTATATTCCTGGCCAGCTTCCCTTCATACTTCATCTTTTCAGCCCATATTGCCCGTTTTGTTTCCTTCTGTTGTCCTATGAAAGTTTCCCAATCCTCTGGCTTCCGGCTACTCTTTGCTGTGTTATACATCTTTTCTTTTAGTTTTATTCTACCCCAAACTTCTCTTGTCAGCCACGGTTGCCTCCTACTCCCCTTAGAATCTTTCTTCCTTTTAGGAATGAAATGATCCTGGATTCCGGATTGCTGTTCCACCGTCATTCCTGCTAGGATCCCTTTCCAGTCTACTTTGGCCAGCTCCCCTCTCATGCCTTCCTAGTCCCCTTTGTTCAACTGCATCAATGCCACTTCCGAAATAACGTGCTCATTCTCAAATTGCAGATTAAAACTAATTATATTATGATCACTACCTCCAAGCGGCTCCTTTACCTCGAGTTCTCTTATCATATCTGGTTCATTGGACAACACTAAATCCAGAATTGCCTTTTCTCTGGTCGGCTCCATTACAAGCTGCTGGAAGAATACATCTCGGAGGCATTCTACAAACTCTCTTTCTTGATGTCCTGAACCAACCTGATTTTCCCAGTCTACCTGCATATTGAAATCCCCCATCACCACGGTGGCATTATCTTTGTTACATGCCAGTTTTAACTCCTGCTGCAACTTACACCCTACATCCGGGCTACTATTTGGGGGTCTGTAAATAACACCAATTAGTGTCTTCTTGCCTTTACAATTCCTCAACTCAATCCACAGTGACTCTACCTCGTCAGTCCCTATGTCTTCCCTCCCAAGGGACTGAATTCCCTCCCTCACCAGTAGAGCTAACCCCCCTCCTCTGCCCACCTGCCTGTCCTTTCTAGAGGATGTATAACCCTGAATATCAAGTTCCCAGGCCCGATCCTCCTGCAGCCACGTCTCAGTAATCCCCACAATGTCATATCTACCAACCTCTAACTGAGCCTGAAGCTCATCTACTTTACTTCTTATATTTCTTCTTGTTTCCTTTCAAACAGATAAAAATAATTACGAGATGCGCAGATAGGGTAGACAGTCAGAAACGTTTCCCCTGGGTGGAGATAGACTGGTGGACATTGCTTTAAAGTAAGAGGGGTAAAGTTTAAGGAGATGTTACGGGCAAGACTGTTTACACAGAGGGGGCTAGGTGCCTGGAACATGCTGCTGGAGGTTGTGCTGGAGATAGTGTCATTTAAGAGGCTTTTAGATGGACACATGAGTATTGAGAGAATGGAAGATATAGTTCATATGCAGGCAGAGGAGGTTACTTATCTTGGCATCATGTTTGGCTTTTAGAAATTGTGGGTCAAGGCGTCTGTTCCTATTCTGTACTTTTCTATGTTCCATGTTCAAACCTCAACCTTGTACAATCTTCCAAGGAACAAAGTCCCAGCAGCCCAACCTCTCCCTATAACTCAGTCCCTCGAGTCCTGGCAACATTCTTGTAAATCTTTTCTGCACTCTTTCCGGCGTAATTGCATCTTTCGTGTCGCTCTAATGTTTAGGTTCAGATTTTTGGAGTGGGAATTGAACCCACAAGCCTGCAGCTCGAATGTAATGGCACCTGCACTCTGCCTGAGCAGATCAGATAAATACCTCGGCATGGACCAGTGGTGCTGAATGGCCTGTCTCAGCGAACTGATAAGATGTTCTGCTCCAGTTCCCATATACACAGTCAGTGTCACTGACCCTGTACTAAGCTGGTAGGGATTTATTCAGTGGCTACGCTCTCACCAACCTCTTTGGCATTGAAATTGTGGGCCGAGGCGGCTGTTCCTGTGCTGTGCTTTTCTATGTTCCATGATCAACCCTCAATGTTGTACAATCTACACTGTGTAGCATCCCTGCGGTTGCAATGGAAAGTGCCAGGAGAGGGGGCGGTTTGGGTGGGACGGGACAAATTAACCAGGGAGTTATGGAAGGGAGCGGTCTCTGCGGAAAACCAACAGGGAAGGAGATGGGAAGATGTGGCCAGTAGTGGGATCCCATTGGTAGACAAAAAAACTGGAGAAAATCAGCGGGTAAGGCAGCATCTGTGGAGCGAAGGAATAGACGATGTTTCGGGTCGAGACCCTTCTTCAGATTGATGTCGGTGTGGGGGGGGGGGGGGAATGACATGAAAAAGAAAGGAAGAGGCGGCGACAGTAGGCTGTGGGAGAGCTGGGAATGGGAGGGGAAGGAGGGAAAAAGCAATTAGAGAAGTCAATGTTCATACCGCTGGGGTGTAAACTACTGAAGCAAATATGAGGTGTTGCCCCTCCAATATGCGGTGGGACTCACTCTGGCCATGGAGGAACCCCAGGACAGAAAGGTCGGATTCGGAATGTGAAGGGGAGTTGAAGTGTTGAGCCACCGGGAGATCAGGTTGGTTATTGCAAACTGAGTGGAGGTGTTGTGCGAAGCGATCGCCAAGCCTGTGCTTGGTCTCACCGAGGTTGATCATACGCTGAATAATCCAACCACATTTTTGTTTGGAAGTGGAAAGAAATAATAGAAATTGCATTCAATTGCAACGTGTAAAAAGAGTTGAGAAACTGTATTATAATTTGCTGCATGTCATTGTGGTATATTTCATGTCTTGATTGGTGAATATGTTTAGTTTGTGACTTTATTTGAAGCATAAATAATATGTGAATGCTTCATTGAGCATAATTCCGACTGGTAACTACCCACTTCGTCCAAGCACATTATCGCACGCGCCATGCAAGCTGCCTTAAATGACCACCTAAACTGTCATTTGGCAACTTAAAAAGCTGCCACGGTTGCCCTGCTGACAACAGAGAAAAATAAATAATTGAGAGCCCTGGGAGGGGTCAATGCCCAGGTCGATGAGTTTGGTGATCAGTTTGGACGGGATAATGGTGTTAAATGCTGAGCATTCTCACGTAGGTGGCTCTGTTGTCGAGGTGGGAGAGGGCGGAGTAAAGTGCCGTGGAGATGGCATCCTCCGTACTCCTGTTCTTGCAGTAGGCGAACTGATAGGGGTCCAGTGTGGGGGGTAGGCAGCCTTTGAGATGTGCCAGAACCAGCCTCTCGAAGCACTTGGTGATGATGGGGGTAAATGCAACTGGGCGGAAGTCGTTGAGGCTCACCGCAGTGGAGTGTTTTGGCACCGGCACAAGGGAGGTGGTTTTAAGGCACGTGGGGACAGCTGCTTGGGCAAGTGACAGGTTGAAGATGTCAGTCCAGACGTCTGTCAGCTGCGCAGCACAGGCCGTGAAGGCGCGCCCGGGGATGCCGTCAGGCCCAGCAGCCTTTTGTGCATTAATCCTGCTCAGTGCTGCATACACGTCGATGGGGGTGAGTGTGAGGGGTTGATGATCAGCAGGGAGCACAGCCTTGATGGCCATCTCTTGATTGTCCCTGTCAAAGCGGCCATAAAAGTGGTTAAGCTCCTTAAGGAAGGAGGCGTCGCTGGATGTGGGGGTGGTGTTGGTGGGTCTGTAGTCCGTGATGGCCTGGATGCCTTGCCACATGCGTCGGGGGTCGGAGTTGTTCTTGAAGTGCTGCTCGATCCTTAGCCTGTAGCTGTGCTTGGCCTTCTTGATGCCCCTCTACAGGTTAGCCCTGGATGAACTGTAGGCTCGAGCATCGCCTGACCTGAAAGCGTTGTCACGTGCCTTCAGCAGTAGCCTGCCCTCTCTGTTCATCCATGGCTTCTGATTCGGGAATGTGGTAATCCGTTTGAGGGAGGTGACACTGTTAATGGTGGAGTTTATAAAGTCCAAAACGGAGGAGGTATAAGAGTCAATGTCCGTGTGGGAGTCAAGGGTGGCCTGAGCTGCAAACACATTCCAGTCAGTGTCTCCAAAACCCTGCTGAAGTGTGGAGTCCGCTCCCTCTGACCAAACTTTAACTGTCCTCACTGTGGGTTTAACACGTCTGTTGAGTGGAGAGTACTTTGGGAGCAGGAACAATGAGAGGTGATCATACTGTCCAAGGTGGGGTAGGGGGATGGCTTTGTAAGCTTCAGCCATGTTTGTGTAAACTTTGTCCAGTATCGTGTCCTCTCTAGTGGCGATGGAGACATGTTGGTGGAATTTGGGGAGTACAGTCTTCAAGTTAGAGTGATTTAAGTCACACGCAACAATAAAGGCTGCCTTGGGGTTGTAAGTCTGTTGTTTGCTAATGGCAGTATGCAGTTCCTTCATTGCAAGCTTAGCATTAGCATCCGGAGGAGTACAGGCTGCAGTCACAACAGTGGTAGTAAACTATCTGGGAAGAAAGAATGGTCTGCATTTAACCATGAGAAACTCGAGGTTAGCTGAGCAGTGACTCTCGATGATGGTAGTGTCCATGCACCAAGCTTTATTTACATAAATGCACAGACACTCAACTCTGGTCGTACCTGAGTCTGTTGTTCTGTCCGCTCGGAGTATATGGTGCCCCGTTAACTCGATGGTGCTGTCAGGAACGTTGATGTTAAGCCATGTTTCTGTGAAGATCATGATGCTGCAATCTTTAATCCAGTTGTGGGAGGTAATCCGTAGCCGGAGTTTATCCATTTTGGTCGCCAGTGAGCGTACGTTGGAGAGGAAAAGGCTAGGAATCGATAGCCTGTGTGGGGTTAACCATAACCTAGCCTTTAACCTACCACGGCGGTGTTTGTGTTTGCGTCGCCATCTATGGGTGCTTCTGGTCGGCCGAGCTGGCTTGGTACGCTCCGCTGCTCCGCTGTTCTGGCTAGTTCAGAAGCGAGACCAAAATGGTGTTGCAGCTGTAGGAACCGATGTCCAGAAGTTCCTGTCGGCTGTACGATAGGAACGCAAGACTGCTCCGTGTGAACAGTCTTGAAACAAGTAAGTAAACTATTGCTAGTTCGCTGATTCTCGTGAGACACAGGGCGTTGCGATGTGCCCGCGCCGCCGCCATCTTGGAGGGATGAATCATCATCGGTCCCAGTGGGAGACACATCCTCAGGTACCCAAGCCCCCTCACACATTATCGCCAGTACCTGCAGCCAGCTTTTCGACGCGGATAATAGCCGCATTCCTCACCAGGAAGCGACTGAAGGACGGTTTCCCCCCTTACCCTCCCCGCTTTCCCCCACATAAAATACTGAAAATAACTACAAAAACACTCTAAACATAATAAAAAATAAAAGACAACCCAGACCGTGGGCGGAGGCAGCCAGTATATAAAACAAATTATACAAACTTTATAAGGCGCTGGTTAGACCAGCGGAATATTGCAAGCACTTTTTAGCCCCATATCTGAGGAAGGATGTGCTGGCATTGGAGATGGTCCATATGTTTATATCAATGATCCAGTGGATGATTAGGGATGAGGAGTGTGTGACGGCACTGGGATGTAGTCACTGGTGATTAAAACTACTAGGGGGGATCTCATTGAATCCAACCAAAGGCCCAGACAGGGTACATGTGGGAAGATGTGTCCAGTCGAGGGGAGGCTAGGAACAGAGGGCACATCCTGAGAATAAAAGGATGTATCTCTAGCATGAAGAATTTCTTTAGTTAGAGGATGGTAAAACTGGAATTCATTGGCACAGACTGTGGTGGAGGCACTTGGGTATTTTTAAAACAGAGTTTGATAGCTTCTTGATTAGTAATGTTGCAGGGGAATGGCGATGAGAGGGGAAAATGCCATGATGGTGGAGCAAGGCCGTTGGGCTAAATGGCCCAATGTTTCTCCTATGTCTTAGTCTTTTAATTGTGTGTTTGGGGTTGGACGTTCCTCCTGTAGACACTGATGATGTTTCTGGTCTTGGTGACACCTCCCATCTCCCCAGCCTTTTCCCTTTTCCCTGCACTCCTCAATTCTCTGCCTGATCCATAGTTTGACACCACTTGGGCACCCAAGGAAGCCACAACTGGAAACCCTGTTCCCAGTTAAACCAACGCCCCAGCAGGGTGTGTCACCTCAGGAATTAGCACTGGGATCATTGATGGGAACGCGGATCCCCATGGTCAGTCCTGAAGCTGGTCCCCACTTGGATTGCGGGCAGTGTCAGAGGTTGAGGAGGGATAGTCAGTGGAAGAGACAGTCAGCAAGTGGTTGAGGTTTCTCTAGACCTTGAAGTTCTCCATTCTACCATTTCCTGTCACATGCTGGTGATGTATTTTGGTGATTCCACTCTCACTCTCCCGTCTTTTCACTTGTTCCAAGGCCCCAGAGTGACGGAGGTGAGGGACACACAGAGTCAACAAGCGGAGAGTCCAGCGGGACATCGTCCACAGCCCCAGAGGAAGAGACGTGTCCAGGTATCAGGTCTGACCACCCCGTGTGGACGTCAGTCAGAGACGTGTTCAGGTATCAGTCTCTGACTGACGACCACACGGGGTGACACTGACTCTGAATGACGACCAAACAGGGTGACATTGGGCACTGGCTCTGACTGGGTCGTCAGTCAGTGCCCAGTGTCACCCCATGTGGTGGTCATTCAGAGTCAGTGTCACCCTGTGTGGTCACCTGTCAGAGTTGGTGCCCAGTGAGTACCGTGGGCCATGTCTGTTCAGACTGGGTATCGCTGTCCTTGTGTTGTCTGGGTTCCTGCCCTTGTCTCCACCATCCTCGCTCTGTCACGGACTGGGTCCCGCGGGCCTTGTCTGCTCACATAGCCGAGTGATGGATGCTCTACCACTTCCAGCCCCCTGGCTGCAGACAGAGGAGGAGTGCAAGAGGTAGATCAGCCCCCACAACCACCCCGCTCACACAGCCCCATTCCCCTCGCCCACACCCCCTGCCCACACAAGCCTACCTCCGCCCACAAGCCCGCCAGACACCCCCCCCTCCTCACCACCCCCCCCCCACACACACCCCCTTCCCCTACACACACACCCTTCCCCTACACACCCTTCCCCCACATGCCCCTCCCCACACCCGTCACCCACACAACCCCTCCTCCACACCAACCCCACACACACACCCCCTCCCCCACACAACCCACCACCCGCCCACACCACACCACCCCAATCCCCCACATCACCCCAACCCCCCACCACCAGACCACACCCCCCAACCCCCCCTCGCACCCCACACCACCCACAACCTCCGCCACCGCAACCCCACTACCTCCCTCCACACCACCACCCGCCCTTACCCTCCGCCCCCTGCCCCTCACCCGCCCCTGTCCGCACTCCACCCCTGCCCCGCCCCCACCACCAACCCCCCCCCCCACCCCCACCCTACACCCCCCCACCACACCATTCCACCCCACCCCGCGACCCCCCCACAAGACCATGCCTCCCCCCCCAATCCACACCCCACACCCCCAAAACCCCCCCACCCCCCCAACACCACACACACCATAATCCCACTTCCCCCAACAACACAACACCCACACCACCTACCCCCACAAGCCCCTTCCGGCAGCCACTGGAGAATGAAATCCGGAGGCGGGCTGTGTCAACAAGTTGCGATTGAGTCCGCAAGAGTGGAATCGGGGGGGAAAGCCGCTGTGTGGAGTTGGGAGGTGCCGGTATGGTGCCGATGACAGTGGCCTGCTGAGTGAGTCCCCCCCCCAACACCGACAAATTCCCCCTTTTCTCCCAAACATCCTCCTCCCCCACACCCTCACATCCCTCACACCACCCCACACCACCCCAACCCCTCACACCACCCCACACCAATCTAACCCCCCCACACCACTCCACCCCCACACCACCCCAACCCCCACACCTCCACACCATACTAACCACACCACCCCAACCCCCCACACCACCCAATACCACCGCACCCCACCACACTAACCCACCCTGGGATGTCAGGACATTTATATGAAGAAAGACTGGATAGACCCGGCTTGTACTCGCTAGAATTTAGAAGATTGAGGGGGGATTTTATAGAAACTTACAAAATTCTTAAGGGATTGGACAGGCTAGATGCAGGAAGATTGTTCCCGATGTTGGGGAAGTCCAGAACAAGGGGTCACAGCTTAAGGATAGAGGGGAAATCCTTTAAAACCTTGATGAGAAAAACATTTTTCACGCAGAGAGTGGTGAATCTCTGGAACTGTGCCACAGAAGGTAGTTGAGTCCACAGTTCATTGGCTATATTTAAGAGGGAGTTAGATGAGGCCCTTGTGGCTAAAGGGACCAGGGGGTATGGAGAGAAGGCAGGTATGGGATACTGAGTTGGATGATCAGCCATGATCATATTGAATGGCGGTGCAGGCTCGAAGGGCCTAATGGCCTACTCCTGCACCTATTTTCTATGTTTCTACCACCCCACGTCCCCACACCACCGCTCCCACCCACACCACCCCCTCCTAAACCCACACAACCCCTCCTCCCACCAACCCCCTTCCCCGCCCCACGACACAACAACGCCGCCACCCACACCACCCCTTCCGCGCCCCAAGGCGCCACACGGCCCCCACCCCAACCCACCACCCCGCACCACCCTTTTCACTCCACTCAAACCCTCACACTAACCCAACACCCCCCACACCACAACCCACAAAACCACCCCGTCCCCCCACACTACCCACTCCCCCCCACCCTCCCAACCCCTCCCCAACACCACCCCTTCCCAGCCCCACGACACCACACCGCCCCCACCCCACCCCCCACGCCCTACACCACCTCACCCCCACAGCACACTCACCACCCCACCTCCGCAGACCACCCCCTCAAGACCACCGCCTCCCCACACCACCCTGTACCCCCCACACCACACTCACCACCACCCCCACACCACACCACCCCACCCCCACACCACACCACCCAGCCCCCACACCACCCCACCCCCACACCACCCCACCCCCACACCACCGCACCCCCACCCCACACACCACAACACCCCCCCACACACCACCCAGCCCCCACACCACACAGCACCCCAACCCCATTTTCATACCATTTCAATGCAGGGTGCAAGGTGACCACATTCAAATGCAGTTTCGTACCATTTCAATGCAGGGTGCAACCACTATAAATCCACTATAAAATCAAGCAAAACACCACAATCAGTTCAGTAGACATTCATGAGTTCATTTGATTCACAGCTCAGACAGAGTCGTGATCTCTCCCTCCCCCATCATGCAGAGACTGAGCCACACCCACACTTCTGGGTTTTATAATCCCTCCCTTCTCCCACTTAAAAGGTGTGGCCTTCATGGCGTGATTGACAGGAGAGATTCTCAACGTTTTTAAAACAGTATTTAAAGCATGGAATAGTCTTCACCCTACCATAGTTACCCAACCAGACGCAACTAAAAACCTATTTTTTCCCCAAGAAACATTTTTTGCTTAAGTTCAAGTCTAGAGAGTTTTATTGTCATGTGTCCCAGATAGGATAATTACATTATTGTTTGCTGCAGCACAAAAGAATATGGAAACGTAATACAGAACATGAGATAAAATTTCAGTGTGTCTATATACCATAGACCACATATATATATACACAATAAATAAACATATAAAATGCAATAGGCTGTTATTGTTTAGTCCTCCACCACCTCCAGTTGAAATTCCATTTAGAGGCAACCGGACAGCAATGGCGGCCAGATCTCCCACAATTCAATGCGAGGGAGAAAGTGCCCAGCGCCGACCACTAGGGTAAGTTTATTCGCGCCATTTTGGGAATCAAATATATGAGGTTTTGTTTAATGGGTTTCTGTCATGACGTCCACATCTACAAGTGTAGTGAGCTGATCTGCTATAAAGTGCACGAAACGCCAATGTAAGCGACCCGAGCATTTTATAGCAATCTTTCTTCACCTTGCCCACTAAGGACGAAATGTAAGAAAACAATTATTAGCCTGCCCGATCTCTTCCTATAGCTCAGATCGCGGAGCCGGGGGTCGGCAGAAGAATTGCTCCGATCGCTGGCCCCGCGGACTATAACATCGTGAAGCCCAGGTCTCCGGGAGGAAGCGGCCAATTCGGAACCTCCAAGCCGTGAATGTCCCGAATCGGTTTGTGTTTAAGCCGGTTTGAAATGGTGTTTAAAATAGAGGATAAATGGTGTTAAATATACAAAGTCCAGAGATGCTGCCTGACCCGCTGAGTTACTCCAGCACTTTGTACCTGTCCGCGTTCTCTAGAGATGCTGCCTGACCCGCTGAGTTACTCCAGCACTCTGTGTCTCCAATGTTTGTGTCGGGGCGTGGGTTGGTCTTTGTGACGGGACATCCTGGAGACTTTTGTTGAGCGTCGGGGAAGTTCTCGGGCGATGTCGCCCACAAGGCGAGAATGTTTTTCATCCAGTGCCGAGGTCAAGATGTCCCAGAATAGTCTGGCCTCTGTGTTTCTCCTTCTCGCCGTGTTGGCTCACAGGGGCTGCGCTTGTATCAACTGTGACCGCCTGCTCTGGTCCAACTTCCTGGACCTGATCAACCGCTGTCTGATCGTGGCTTCTGAGGACGAATGTTCCTCTCAGCTGGACTTACACCAAGGACTTCAAAATGGGTGAGAGAAGGGGAGAGATTGAGAGGGGGTGATGGAGAGGGAGTGCCGCACTGCGGGAGGGAGGGAGAGAGAGGAGGAGGGAGAGAGAAAGGGAAGGAAGGAGGGAGAAAGGGAAGGAAGGAGGGAGAGAAGGAGGGGCTAGATAGAGTGGAGGGAGGGAGGGGAGAGGGGGTGGGTGAGGCGGTGAGGAGGGGAGCATCGCGTTATTAAACAGATAATTGTACCCTGGGAATAGTCAGGATGTGCTGGAGAGAGTGGGCGTGTTGGGTTTAGTGGGGAAGAAGCTAATTGTGTTCAGATAACCCCACGCACCCGTCTTTATCAGCATCCACTGTCTCTCTCTCTCTCCCTCCCTCCCTTCCATTGGTCTATACAGAGGCTATGGTTTATACCTTTCAAAAGAACATGGATTTGATTTACCCCTTCATGTTTTCACTTGGTAAGTAAACACAAGCCTTTACTGCCTTCATTAGACACAAAGTGCTGGAGTAACTCAGCGGGTCAGGCAGCATCTCTGTGGAGAACGTGGACAGGTACAAAGTGCTGGAGTAACTTCGCGGGATAGTCAGCATCTCTGGAGCGAAGCAATGGGTGTTGTCTTGGGTCGAGACCCTTCTTTAGATTGAGATTCAGGAGAGAAGGAGTCTGGAGATATGGAAGGTTTAAGAAAAACTGGAGATGCTGGAAAAATCGAATGTAGACAAAAGTGCTGGAGAAACTCAGCGGGTGAGGCAGCATCTATGCAGAAGAAGGAATAGGCGACGTTTCGGGTCGAGACACTTCTTCATACAGACGTGGGGGGGAGCGGGAAAAAGAAAGAAGAGGCGGAGACAGTGGACTGTGGGAGAGTTGGGAAGGGGAGGGGGTGGAGAAAGCAGGGACGACCAGAAATTGGAGAAGTCAATTTCATACTGCTGGTGTGTAAACTACCCACGCAAAATATGAGGTGCTGCTCCTCCATTTCACTCTGGCCATGGAGGAGGCCCAGGACAGAAAGGTCAGATTCGGAACAATCCTTGTTCGAGGAGTACCGTAGCCCTATCCTCGAACTCTACCTCCGCTGCATTGGCAACTGCATTGGTGCTACCTCGTGCACCCATGCAGATCTCACTGACCATCCATTTCACCACTAACTTCCATTCGGCACTTAAGTTCACCTGGACCATTTCCGACATCTCCCTACCGTTTCTAGACCTCACTATCTCCATCACAGGTAACAAACTACTGACCGACATCTACTACAAACCCACTGACTCCCATGGCTCTCTGGGCTACACACCTTCCCTCCCAGTTTCCTGTAAGGACTCCATGTTACAAACCAGGGCATCGGAGATGTCCTCATTCTTTAGGGAACGGGGTTCCCCTCTTCAATTATACATAAGACTCTCACCCCTCCTCTATATCCGGTAGCTCCGCTCTCACTCCCAACCCCCCCCCCCCCCCCCCCCACTCGTAAGAAGGACAGAATCCCCCTTGTCCTCACCTTCCACCTTACCAGCAGTCACATACAACAGATAATTCTCAACATTTTCGCCACCTCCAACAGGAACCCACTACTGGCCACAACTTCCCATCTCCTCCCTTTTCGGCTTTCTGCAGAAACCTCTCCCTCCATAACTCCCTGGTCAATTCGTCCCTTCCCACCCAAACCACCCCTTCCCTGGTACTTTCCCTTGCAACCGCAGGGAATGCTGTACCTCCCCCCTCGACTCCATCCAAGAACCCAAGCAGTCTTTCCAGGTGTGGCAGAGGTTTATCTGCACCTCCTCCAACCTCATCTATTGCATCTGCTGCTTTGAGTGTCAGCTGACCTACATCGGTGAGACCAAACGTAGGCTTGACGATCGCTTCGCCCAACACCTCCGCTCAGTTCCCAATAACCAACCTGATCTCCCAGTGGCTCAGCACTTCAACTCCCCCACCCATTCCGCATCCGACCTTTCTGTCCTGGGCACTACATTGTCAGAGTGAGGCCCAGCGCAAATTTGAGGAACAACACCTCATATTTCGCTTGGGCAGTTTACATCCCAGCGGTATGAACATTGACTTCTTCAATTTCAGGACGTCCTAGCATTCGCCCTCCTTCCCCTCCCCTTCCCAGCCAACTGTCTTAACCTCTTCCTTTCTCTTTCCTGCCCCCCCCACCCCCACCCCCACATTCGTCTGAAGAAGGATCTCAACCCAAAACATCGCCTATTCCTTCTCTTCATAGATGTTGCCTCACCCGCTGAGTTTCGCCAGCATTTTTGTCTTCCTTAGAGATATGGAAGAGTAAGGTGTGAAAACCGATTCCTCCAGTTACTCCAGCACTGTGTGTATCTTTTGGTGTAAACCAGCCTAGAGCCATATAGAGATACAGCGAGGAAACATGCCCTTTTGCAGGGCACGTGTGTTTTACACAGAGGGTGGTGGGTCCCTGGAACGTGCTGATGATGGTGGTGAATGAAGCTCCGATAGTAGTGTTTAAGAGGCTTTTGGAAAGGCAGATCGATATGCAGTGAATGGAGGGATATGGATCACCTGCAGGCAAAGGAGATTAGTATAATTTGGCATCATGTTCGGCCCAGACATTGTGGGCCGAAGGGCCTGTTCCGACATGTTTGATCACTTTGTGATATTTAGTTTTGTTTCGACACAAAGTGCTGGAGTAACTCAGCGGGTCAGGCAGCATCTCTGGAGACAGGGAATGGGTGATGTTTCGGGTCGAGACTGAGAGTCAGGGGAGAGGGAAATTAGTTTAGTTTTCTTTAATTTAATTTAACTTAACGTAATTTAATTTAACTTAGGTTACATAATTTAGTTTAGTTTAGATTAATTTAGTTCAGTTTAGTTTAATTTAGTTTAGTTTAATTTAGATTAATTTAATTTAGTTTAATTTTCATTAATTGAGTTTAGTTCAGTTAATTCAACTTAAGTTAGTTTAGTTTATTGTCACGTGTACCGAGGTACAGTGAGAAGCGTTTTTGTTGCGTGCTAACCAGTCAGCAGAAAGACTGTATATGATTACAATGGTCCGCAGTGTACAGATACAGGATGAAGGGAATAACGTTTAGTGCAAGGTAAAGTCCGATTAAAGATAGTCCGAGGGTCCCCAATGGGGTAGATGTGAGGTCAGGACTGTTCTCTAGTTGGTGAGAGGACGGTTCAGCTGAGTTACCTGATATTAGCCGGGGTGATGAAGTAAGTTGGATTAAAGATTGGAATTTAGTACATTCTATCTCCACAGATTATGAACCCCTGGATATGTTACATGCCTTTCTCCAAGTTAAATTAAAATCAGGTCAGAGGCTAAATATTCAATTCAATTCAATTCAATTCAATTCAACTTTAATGTCATTGCACAAATACTGAGTATGGGTACAACGAAATGCAGTTTTGCGTCAGTCCGTAGTAGTAGTGCATATAGAAATTTAAAAAAAAAAGAGGATACAGAATAATCAAAAATACAGAATAATTAAACAATGGGGACGGAGGGACCGGAGGAATCTATCGGCGGGACTCCGAGTTCAGCAATGCGACGGTATGATTGTAGAAGCTGTTCCTCATCCTACTGGTACGAGACCTGAGGCTCCTGTACCGCCTCCCTGATGGGAGGAGGGCAAACAGTCCATGGTTGGGGTGGGAGGGGTCTTTAATGATCTTCCCAGCTCGTTTCAGACACCGTTTTCGGTGGAGGGCATCCATGGCAGGGAGCGGGGCACCGATGATGTGCTGTGCGGTTTTCACCACCCGTTGTAGTGCCTTCCTGTCCGCAACAGTGCAGCTGCTGTACCATACCGTGAAGCAGGCGGTCAGGATGCTCTCGATGGTACACCTGTAGAAGTTGGTCAGGATCTGGGGGGACAGGTGGGCTTTCTTGAGCCTCCTCAGGAAGTAAAGGCGCTGCTGTGCCTTTTTTTTTTTTTTTTTTTTTTTGAAAATATTTTTTATTGGAGATAGGTACATAACCAAATTACATCATTACAGTCTTACATTTTTAAATTGATAATATTGTCAATTATTATTACATTGTCTCCAATACTTTTTGCCTTTTTTTTTTTTTTTTAAACTAGATAGAACTAAAGAGATAGATGAAGTAAAGAAAGAAAAGAAAGAGAAGAAAAACAAAAACAAAAACAACAAAAAAAAAAAAAAAGGTAGTTAAAGAAGAATGGAAAAATTTGTTAAAATAAAAAAGACTTCATTCGAGATATATTCGTACATTTCAGAGTATAGTATTTCATCCATTCTTTAGCCCGCGTGCTAGTCAGGTTCCTGTGCTGAACCATTCTGACCCTTTAAGTAATCAATAAAAGGAGACCATGTTCCAACGAATAATTCCTGTTTGTCCAACAGGGAAAATCTGATTCTTTCCACGTTTAAGGTCTCCGTCATTTCTATAATCCACATTTTGATTGTGGGGGCCGTAGGGCCTTTCCAAAATTTTAGAATTAATTTTTTTCCTGTTATTAAACTATAATCAATAAAGTTTCTTTGTGTTGTTCTAAGTGTTTGATTTAATTCTAATATTCTGAGTATTATTAATTTTGGATCTGGGTCCAATTGTGTGCTGGTTACCTTAGATATTATACTAAAAATATTTACCCAGAATTTTTTAATTTTTATACAGTTTGCAAACATATGAGATAATGTAGCTTCTAAATGTTGACATTTATCACATATAGGTGAGATATGTTGAAAAATTTTATGTAGTTTTGTTTTTGAATAATGTAACCTATGTATTACTTTAAATTGTATTAGAGAATGTCTGGCGTTTAGTGAACACTGATGTATGTGTTGCAAACTTTCTTCCCAAGTATCTTTCGTTATTACTTGATTTAATTCTTTTTCCCATGTTTGTCTGTGTAAGTCCGTCGAGGGAATGTCACTGTCTAATAAGATATTGTATATATAAGATATTAATTTTTCTGTATTAGGATGTTTGTTCCAACATTCATCAAGAATTTCTGAATTTCTAATTCGAAAATTTTGGGAGTTCGATTTTACATAATCTCTAAGTTGAAGATATCTGAAATAATCATTTCCTCGAAGTCCATAAGTCTGTTGCAATTCCTGAAATGTCAGAAAAGTGCCTTCCTTGTAAAGTTGTCCCATATTTTTAATTCCATAATTCTTCCATTGTGTAAAACCCCCGTCCAACCATGAAGGCTTAAACAAAGGATTATTCACAATTGGAAGAAAAAGTGATCAATTATCTAATTTTAATGTCTTTTTTAATTGTTTCCAGATTCGTATAGCACTAAATATTATAGGGTTTTCCCTATAAATTTTTTTGTTTAATTTAGACGTAGCGAATAATATCGAACCGATATCAAAAGGTAAACAATCTTCCTTTTCCATTTTTAACCAGTCTGGTTGATGATCTATTTCTTCCAACCAGAAATTCATATTTTTAATGTTAACTGCCCAGAAATAAAACAAAAAATTGGGTAAAACCAAGCCTCCATTTATTTTTGATTTACACAAGTGTCTTTTGTTTATCCTATGATTCTTATAATCCCAGATAAAATCATTAACAATAGAGTCCAATTAAAAAATAAAAAAATTTTGCCAGATATATCGGAATTTTCTGAAAAAGATATAATATTTGCGGTAAAAAAATCATTTTTATGGCATTGATTTTGCCTACCATTGAGATAGTAAGTGTTTTCCAGTATTGAATATTCTTATGTAGTTTGTTCAGTAATGGGGGGAAATTTGCTTTAAATAATGATGTATATATCTTAGTTACATAAATACCTAGATATTTAAATTTTTCATTTACTATTTTAAATGGAAATTGTTGTATTGTCTGTTTGTTATGTTCCCTTATTGGCATAATTTCACTTTTATTCCAATTTATTCTGTATCCTGAAAGTGAACCAAATTGGGTTATTAGCTTTAATAAGTTTGGAATACTAATTTCTGGTTTTGTAATGTAAATTAATACATCATCTGCGTATAGAGAAATTTTATTCACTGTGTCCTTTGTGTTATACCCATGTATTTCCGGATGCCCCCTAACTCTTTCTGCCAGTGGCTCAATAGCAAGCGCAAATAATAATGGAGATAATGGGCATCCTTGTCTACAACCTCTAGATAGACTAAATTTAGGTGACAACCTTTGGTTTGTAAATATTCTAGCCGTGGGATTTGTATATAACAGTTTTATCCATGTACAGAATTTCTCCCCTAGCTGCATATTTTCCATCACCGAAAATAAATAAGGCCATTCGACCTGATCAAATGCTTTTTCAGCGTCAAGTGAAATTATTGCTAGATCTTCATTAATAATTCTCTTAGAATATATAATATTAAATAATCTTCTTAGATTATAATATGAGTACCGTTTCTGAATAAAGCCTGTTTGGTCAGGGTGTATTAATTTATTCATCACTGTACCTAATCTATGCGCTAGTATTTTAGTTAAAATTTTCTGATCTGTATTTAAAAGTGCAATTGCTCTGTATGATCCCGGATCTTCCAGATCTTTATCAGCTTTAGGAATAAGTGTTATTATTGATTCATTTAAAGTGTCTGGAAGTTTCTGTTGAGTATATATATACTCATACAGTCTTTGTAAACGTGGGCTAAGCAAATCATAATTTTTTTTATAAAATTCGGAACCTAAACCATCTGGTCCTACTGCTTTACCATTTTTTAAAGAGCCAATAGACTCCTCAATATCCTTTATCGTAATCTCCCTTTCTAATAATTCTCTATCGTTTGAATCTAAACCTTTTAAATTACATTTTATTAAAAAATCTGCTATTCCTTCTGATTGTGCTACGGTTTTAGTTGAATAAAGGTTATGATAGTATTGGAGAAATCTATCATTTATATCCTTGGGCATTTTTAATAATTCTCCTGTCTCTGTTCTAATTTTATGAATTGTTTTTTCCCCTTCCATTTTTCGTAACTGACGTGCTAATAATTTTTGTGGTTTGTCTCCAAATTCAAAATGTAGTTGTTTGGTTTTTTGATAAAGTTTTATTACTTGTTCTGAATACATTTTATTTAATTTATATTTCAATACAGCAATTTTATTATGTTTTAAAGTAGATGGCATTCTCGCATTTTCTATATCTAGTTGCTTGATTTCAATTTCCAATGTTTGTTGCTTAATCCTGTTCTCTTTATTATAAAATGCTTGAGCAGAAATTAATGTACCTCGAACATAAGCTTTGAACGTTTCCCACATAAGAGAAGTAGGTGTGTCAGGGTTGTCATTTACCTCAAAAAATATTTGAATCTGTTTAATAATATATTCCTGGCATGATCTTTCGTTCAAAATTTGTGGGTTAAATCTCCAATATGCTTGTTTCTCGGACATTCCATTTAATTTAATCATGAATGTTACAGGTGCGTGATCTGAGATTATAATGTTATGGTATTTTGAATTATAAATAAATGGGATAAACGTAGAGTCAACTAAAAAATAATCTATTCTTGAGTATGTTTTGTGTACTGGTGAGTAAAATGAATATTCCCGTCCCGTTGGGTTTTCTATTCTCCAGATATCCTTAATATTAGTGGTATTAATAAATGAATTTAGAAATACACTTGATTGAGATTTTACTTTTTTTTTGCCTTGATGATCTGTCTAAGTATGGATCTAATGTACAATTGAAGTCTCCTCCAATTATTAATTTATATTGTGTAAATTCAGGAATTTTATTAAATGTTTTATTAAAAAACTTGGGGTTATCAAAATTAGGCCCATAAACATTAAGAAGAATCACTTTTTCTCCATTTAACTCTCCAACTAATATAATATATCTACCATCAATATCCACTATTGTTGAAGAGTTCTTAAAAGGTATTCCTTTACGAATTAATATTGCAACTCCTCTGGACTTATGGGAAAAGGAGGAATGATATGATTCAGCGATCCACTTAGCTTTAAGTCTATGTTGAGATTCCTTTTTAAGGTGTGTTTCTTGTAGAAATATTATATCTGTTTTGATTAAATTTAGATGTGCCAAAACTTTACCTCTCTTAATTGGTTCATTAATTCCCTTGACATTCCAACTACAAAATGTTATTCCCTGACCCCCTCTTATCATATTAACATCTTGCATATTGTTTCTAAGGTGGTCTATAACCGAGCAGAAGGTACAACACATAGAACCTGACCCTGCTCCCGAACCTCAAATAGATGAATTTAAAATCATATACATCGCTCTTCCGAACACATCTCCTTGTATTAGTCTTATTTTTCCATTCAAACATTAAATTATAAAAATATTTAAAGTGAAAAAAGTGATAGAGTTGGTTAGTATAGGGTGAAAGAAAAAGAACTACATCTACAATTAGTGTAGTTAGTGATAGCCACACTAACGTGGCTAGAATTCTAAAGACTTCCGTAGCCTTTGTAAAAAAAAAAATTTCCAGCTCCGTGCCCGAAGAAAAAAAAAAGATTATTTCTAACATTCAAATAACTTCTTTGGGAGTAACAAACTTATTTACATATCCATACGTACACACACACAATATGCACACATATATATATATATATATATACATATATATACATATATACCCATATGTATACATACATAAACACGTGACCCTGCAGAAAAGTTCAAAAACAGCAAAAATTCCCAACGTTATTATTCTCACATATCATATTAATTTTTTCGCTAAATCTATAAATTTAATTTTAAATCAAAAAATAAAGAGAAAAACCGTTAAACTTTTTTAATGACGTAATCTAATTTACCTCTTGCATATCTTCCTATATAATATAAGTATGTAATTCATTTCTACGTTAATCGAAGACTATTAATTATTAATCATTGTTATCAATCATATACAGTATTAAATTTTTATGAGAAATGTTAATGTTAATAATTTTAGTGGTAATATAGATATTTAATAAGTATTAGTTGTTACATATATAGTTAGGCATGAATATACAGATAATAATATTGATTAATAAACAAAAATACAAAGATCACGGTTTTATCCAATGTCCTCCGTCCATTTCGGTTTCCGAATGTCCTTAAAGCTCTTAAAAGAACTTTAAAGGTCCTTTTAGATCTGGCTTGACTCCTAAGGAGTAATGTAAATTCTTCAGTCTATGGTCATGTTATTGACTTTTTTGGCATATTCCAGTGCTTTTTCATGGTCTGTAAAAAAGTGCTCCTTGGACTTGTAGAGGACTCTTAGTCTTGCGGGGTAAAACAAGCTGTATTTCAGATCAGGTACATCCTTCAGTATTCTCTTTGTCTCAGTGAACAGCGCTCTTTTCTTGAAGACTTCTGCCGGATAATCTCGATAAATACTGAATCTCGCACCTTCAAAAAGGAGCTGTCCGCCTCGAACAATTTTCTTCATTATATCATCAAATTCATGATCCAATTGTACCTTTACGATAATTTGTCTTGGACGGCCATCATCTTGTGTACGACGTCGCTGCGCTCTATGAGCTCGACCGAGTGAAGGTTTGTGATCCAATTTTAAGGCTTTTTGTAATAGGTCTGCCACAAAATCCCGCGTACCCATTTCCTTCTCACTTCCTTCTTTCACCCCTACAATTCTTAGATTCTTACGTCTTTGACGCCCCTCCAAATCAATACACTTATCATTTAATTTGATCACCATATCGGAGAGGCGTTGGTTTTCAATAAGGAGTCGACTTACAGTTTCCGCACTTGTCGTCACCGAATTCTCAAGTTCGGTTATCGCTGTTCTATGCTGATCAAGTATGTGATAAATGGGGTCCACCTTCGTTTCCACCGAAACAAGCCTGGTTTCCAGCACTTCCATCTGATCCTTGATCTCTTCCTCCCTCGTCTTCTTCCAGATTTCCAGCATTTGTTGAACGGTAGAAAGCGTTTCTGCTTTAAAATCTACCTTAAAAGAGTCAAGTTCCTCTTTAAACTTCTCTCCAAACTTCTCTCCAAAGGTTTTCATTTCGGCAGAGAGAAAAATTTTAAGATCCTCCATTTCAGACTTTTTCGGTTTCGTTTTCTTCGAAGGGTCTTCCTGGGCCGTCGTTGTAACTGAGGTCGAGGCCTCTGTAAGGCCTTCCTCTTCCTTCTGCTGTCTCCCTTTACCGACTTTTTTTTGTGTCCCACGGGGGGGGGTATGTTGTACCGACGACATATCTTAAAGTTGCGCGCCTGATGACGTCACGCAGGCAGCCGTTCAGATCGCGATCGCTGCAGGTAAGACCCGATTTTCTCCCGTTTTAAATTTCTTCGGCACGGAGCTAGTTGGCGCTGGACTCAAGCCTCCATAGCGCCACCGGAAGTCTTGCTGTGCCTTTTTGATCAGCTTGGAGGTGTTGAGGGACCAGGACAAATCCTCCGAGATGTGTACCCCGAGGAATTTGTAGCTGGAGACGCGCTCCACCTCAGTCCCGTTTATGTGGATGGGGGTATGTCTGCCCCCTCTGACCTTCCTGAAGTCGACAATAAGTTCCTTCGTCTTCTTGGAGTTGAGGACGAGGTTATTATTGGCACACCAGGTTGTCAGGTGCTGGACCTCCTCTCTGTAGGCTGACTCATCGTTGTCACTGATCAGTCCTACCACCGTGGTGTCGTCAGCAAACTTAATGATGGCGTTGGATCCGTACTTGGGGATGCAGTCGTGGGTGAAGAGGGAGTAGAGGAGAGGGCTGAGCACACAGCCCTGTGGCACGCCGGTGTTCAGTGTTATAGTGGTGGAGGTGAGGTTGTTGACCCTAACAGACTGTGGTCTGTTGGTGAGGAAATCCAGTGTCCAGTTGCAGAGGGAGGTGGAGATGCCAAGCCCGCTGAGTTTGGTGATCAAGCTGGCGGGGATGACAGTGTTGAAAGCGGAGCTGAAATCAATGAACAGCAACCTGATGTAGGAGTTGTTGTTGTCCAGGTGGGTCAGGGCAGAGTGTAGGGCCGCCGATATGGCGTCCTCTGTAGACCTGTTGGCCCGGTAGGCAAACTGATGGGGGTCCAGTGTGGGGGGGAGGCTGGCTTTGAGGTGAGCCAAGATCAGCCGCTCAAAGCACTTAGCAATGACAGGGGTGAGTGCCACTGGGCGGAAATCGTTGAGGCTCCCTGTGGCTGACTGTTTGGGCACTGGCACGATGGTTGATGTCTTGAGGCAAGTGGGGACAACACCCTGGGCCAGTGAGTGATTGAAAATGTCGGTAAAGACTTGGGATAGTTGTCCAGCACATGCCCTAAGCACCCGGCCAGGGATGCCATCGGGGCCGGCAGCTTTGCGCTCATTCACCTTGCTCAGTGCATCTTGTACAGCAGAGGTGGAGAGACTGAGGGGTTGTTCATTTGGGGGTTGGAGCAACTTTGATGGCTGGGGTTTTGTTATCTCGGTCAAAGCGAGCATAGAAATGGTTTAGCTCGTCAGGAAGGGTGGCGTTGTCTGGGGGAAGGGTGTTAACTTTCTGGTAATCGGCAAGGGATTTGATTCCTTGCCACGTCCGCCTGGGGTCAGAGTTGTTATGGAAGTGCTCCTCAATCCGCCGTTTGTGATTGAGTTTAGCATTCCTAATTCCCATTTTCAGATTGGCCCTGGATGAGCTGTATCCCTCAGCGTCGCCAGATCTGAAAGCGGCATCGCGATCCTTCAGTCGGAGTCTGACCTCCCTGCTCATCCACGGCTTCTGGTTAGGGAAGGTCTTTATTTCTTTGTGGGTAGTGACATTATCGGTGCAGAATTTTATATAGTCCATAACTGTTGAGGTGAATGAGTTGATGTCCACTTGTGAATTGAAGGTGGACTGGGTAGCAAACAGACTCCAGTCTGTCTGCTGAAACTGCTGCTGTAAAACAGAGACAGCCCCCTCAGGCCAGACCTTCACTGTCCTCGTGGTAGGTTTCACACGTCTGATCAGAGGTGTGTATTTGGGGAGCAGGAACAGAGAGAGGTGGTCAGACTGACCAAGGTGGGGGAGGGGGAGGGCTTTGTAGGCTTCAGTGATATTAGTGTAAACTAAGTCCAGAATATTGTTTCCTCTGGCTGGGCAGGAAACATGCTGATGGAACCTGGGGAGTACAGTTTTAAGGTCGGAGTGGTTGAAATCACCCGCAACAATAAATGCCCCCTCTGGGTGAGCAGATAGATGTTTGCTGATAGCAGCTTGCAGCTCTTCCATTGCTAGCCTGGCATTAGCGTCCGGGGGTACATAGACTGCGGTGATAACAGTCGATGAGAATTCTCTTGGCAAATAGAAGGGCCTGCACTTTAACATCAGGTATTCCAGGTCAGCAGAGCAGTAAAGATGCCATTACAATAATCTAACCTACTAAAAATATATTCATGAACAAGTTTTTCAGTGTCTTCTTTGGACAGAAATCCCTTGATTCTTGCAATATTTTTTAGATGGTAATAGGCAGATCTGGTAATGGTCTTTATATGGCTGTTAAAATTCAAATCCGAGTCCATAACTACACCAAGGTTTCTGGCTTTGTCTGTGGTTTTCAGTGCAATTGAGTCGAGTTGAGCACTCACCTTTATCCTTGTTTTTTTGGGACCAAAGACAATAATTTCTGTCTTATTTGCATTGAGCTGGAGGAAGTTCTGGTTCATCCACTCATTGGTATGTTTGACACACTGGCTCAGTGAGTGTAGGGGACTATGGTCATGTGGTGACACTGCAATATATAGTTGTGTGTCATCGGCATAAGTGTGATAGGATATGTTAAAATGCTCTATGATCTGAGCTAGGGGGAGCATATAAATATTGAACAAAATGGGTCCAAGAATGGAGCCCTGAGGAACTCCGCATGTGAGTTTTGTACGTTCTGATTCATAATTACCAAGGGAAGCAAAATAATCCCGATCTTTCAAGTAAGATTTGAACCAGTCCAGCACAGATCCAGAGAGTCCCACCCACTTCTCCAGTCTGTCAAGCAGTATGTTGTGGTCCACCGTATCAAAAGCAGCACTGAGATCTAGAAGTACCAAAACTGAAGCTTTTGATGCATCACTGTTTAGATGTATGTCGTTCAGGACCTTAGTGAGTGCAGTCTCGGTGCTGTGATGTGGCCGAAATCCCGACTGGAAAACATTAAAAATATTGTTTTGGGTCATAAAGCAGTAAATTTGTTGGTAAACTAGCCTCTCAATAATCTTTGCCAAAAATGCTAAATTAGATATGGGCCTGTAGTTGCTCATAGCTGAGGCATCCAAATTAGGCTTCTTCAATAGGGGCTTGATCACTGCTGTTTTTAAGGCTTTGGGAAAATGCCCCGATTGAAGGGAAGTGTTTACTATGTTCAGTACTTCTGGTGCAACACTGTTAAAAATATTTTTAAAGAAGCTTGTGGGCAGCAGATCAAGACAGCAGGTAGTGGACTTTAGCTGTTGAACAGTTTCAGTCAGAGATGCACAATCTAAAAGTTTAAAATGTTGTAGATTCATTAGTGAATCTGGAGGCATAGGTGACAAAGCCATGTTCCCTGAGGTGGAGCTAGACATTGTTTGTCTTATCTTCAGAATTTTATCGGTGAAGAAATCTGCAAAGTCATTGCACGACTTGCTGGACAGGAGCTCAGGAGGGACAGATGATGAGGAGTTTGTCAGTCTATCGACAACAGCAAACAGGGTGTGGGAATTATTATTTTTGTTGATAACCTCTGAGAAAAAGGACTGCCTTGCCCCTTTCAATTCCTGATTCTAGATACGGAGGTTGTCTTTGTAGATGTCGTAGTGGACCTGTAGTTTGGTTTTTCGCCACCTACGTTCGGCCTGTCTACACTTTGTTCTTTGGGATCTCACTGCTGTGGCATTTCTCCATGGTGACTTTTTCCTTCCAGATAAATCTTTGGTCTTTAGTGGTGCAATAGCATCCATAGTCATAACATTGGAGCTAAAACCATCTCATGCCTTCATAGACCCCTTCTTATACTTCTTCTCCTTCTTCTCTTTATTTTTATACTGTCCTTGACTTCCCTTATCAGTCCATTGCTCCCCTTCGAATCTCTCTTCCCCTTTGGAACATAGCTTTCAAGGCATATATTCGTGGACAAATTATTTCATACTCCGCGGGATTTAAAAAACAACTAAAAATGAAATATGTACATTGGCTGATGAGATTAAAGAAATTGATTAAAAGCTATTCAATAGCTCCTAGTCTAGAGCTCTATAAGAATAGAGTTGAACTTCAACTGAGACATGATTTGGTATTAGTATCACCGATTGAGAATCAGCTACTTAAAACCAAAAGTCAATTTTATATACATGGCGATAAATCTGGGAAATTACTCGCCAATCAGTCGAAAGCTGTGTCAGCCAAACGTCAGATTATTAAAGTGAGTAAACGGGATGGTACATTGACTGTAGACCATGATGAAATTAATAAATCCTTCCAGGAATTTTATACTTCCCTATACCAATCAGAATTTCCTACTGATTCCAATATAATGCATGAGTTTTTTAACATAGAAATTAGGTGCAGGAGTAGGCCATTCAACCCTTCAAGCCTGCACCGCCATTCAATATGATCATGGCTGATCATCCAACTCAGTATCCTGTACCTGCCTTCTCTCCATACCCCCTGATCCCTTTAGCCACAAGGGCCACATCTAACTCCCTCTTAAATATAGCCAATGAACTTGCCTCAACTACCTTCTATAGCAGAGATTTCCAGAGATTTACCACTTTCTGTGTGAAACATATTATTCTCATCTCGGTCCTAAAAGATTTCCCCCTTATCCTTAAACTGTGACCACTTGTTCTGGACTTCCCCAACATCGGGAACAATCTTCCTGCATCTAGCCTGTCCAACCCCTTAAGAATTTTGTAAGTTTCTATAAGATCGCCCCTCAATCTTCTAAATTCTAGCGAGTATCCAGTCTTTCTTCATATGAAAGTCCTGACATCCCAGGAATCAGTCTGGTGAACCTTCTCTGTACTCCGTCTATGGCAAGAATGTCTTTTCTCAGATATGGAGACCAAAACTGTACGCAATACTCCAGGTGTGGTCTCAGCAAGACCCTGTACCACTGCAGTAGAACCTCCCTGCTCCTATACTCAAATCCTTTTGCTATGAATGTTAACATACCATTCGCTTTCTTCACTGCCTGCTGCACCTGCATGCCCATTTTCAATGACTGGTGTACCATGACACCCAGGTCTCGTTGCATCTCCCCTTTTCCTAATCGGCCACCGTTCATATAAAGAAACTGAACTTGCCAAATTTACCACATAATTAGTCTCTGTTGATGAACCCATCACGGAGGAAGAAATACAGAAAGCAATCCTTTCGATGAATTCTGGTAAAGCTCCCGGTCTGGATGGGGTTACAGTGGAATATATAAAGTATTTTTCGAGTTTACTGTCCTCCTCACTATGCAAGTTTTTTAAAGAAGCCTTTTTAATGAATATATTACCACAATCCACCTACTGAAGTGACATCATATAGACCTATATCACTGTTAAATGTAGATTCCAAAATTCTTTCAAAAATATTAGCTATGTTATTGACTTTCATATGAAGAAAGACTGGATAGACTCGGCTTCTATAAGCTAGAATTTAGAAGATTGAGGGGGGATCTTATAGAAACTTACAAAATTCTTAAGGGGTTGGACAGGCTAGATGCAGGAAGATTGTTCCCGATATTGGGGAAGTCCAGAACTAGGGGTCACAGTTTAAGGATAAGAGATGAGAAAATCATTTTTTACACAGAGAGTGGTGAATCTGTGGAATTCTCTGCCACAGAAGGTAGTTGAGGCCAGTTCATTGGCTATATTTAAGAGGGAGTTAGATGTGGCCCTTGTGGCTAAAGGGATCAGGGGGTATGGAGAGAAGGCAGGGATGGGATACCGAGTTGGGTGATCATCCATGATCATATCGAATGGCGGTGCAGGCTCGAATGGCCCACTCCTGCACCTATTTTCTATGTTTCTATGATTGGAAAATATTTTACCGCAAACTATTTCTGAAGATCAGACAGGTTTTATTAAAAATCGTTACTCATACTTTAATGTTAGGAGATTAATGAATATTGTATATACAGCGTGAAATAAAACTCTGGAATGTGTCATTTCACTCAATGCTGAGAAGGCATTTGATAGATTAGTATGGGAATACTTATTCAATACACTTGAGAAATTTATGATTGGTCCAAAATGTATCTCTTGGATCAAGCTGATATACCATATACCTCAAGCTTCTGTACTTACCAGTAATCAGAAATCCCCCTTTTTCGGGCTTTCGAGGTAATAGACGGGCTGTCCTTTATTGTTTGATATCACTTTGGAACCTTTGGCCACCACTATTAGGGAATCCCCCTAATATTTTTGGTATTGTTGGTGAGAATAAGACGCATAAGCTATCTCTCTATGCAGATGATCTGTTATTATTTATCTCTAACCCGGAAAAATCTATTCCTGCAATAGTAGCTCTACTTAATCAATTTAGTAGTTTTTCTGGTTATAAACTAAATCTAAGTAAGAGTGAGCTTTTTCCATTAAACAATCACATTTTGAATTATGGACAGTTTCCATTTAGATTGACTACCGACTGTTCTACTTATTTAGGCATTAAGATTACCAAGACACACAAGGATCTATTTAAAGCCAATGTTATGCCCCTAATTGACCATATCAGGCAACAGTTTACTAAATGGTCACCAATGTCCTTATATCTAATCGGCCGAATCAATGCTATTAAAATGTTTATCCTGCAAACATGCTTGTATTTATTTCAGACATTTATTTATTTTACTTTTCTTTACATCGGTTGGAAGCTGCATATTAATCTCGTTGCACTGACGTGCAATGACAATAAAAGATATTATTATTATTATTATTATACCTGTTATTAATGTAATCCTGATCCCTATGTATTAATATCACTGTGATGTTTATCATTATTGGTTTGTTTTGTGTTGTTTTGTTTTTGTTTTTGAAAAAAATTAATAAAAAGATTTAAAAAGAAAGAAAGGAACATAGCCGTGCTGTCCTCCACTTCTGTAGGCTGCGTCCAGTCCACGTGCTCGACCTCCTGGAGTAGTGCCCGGTCCAGCCTGGCCCCAGTCTGCTGCGGGGCCTCCAGCGGCCCCCCCCCCCCGTCAAGGCCTTTTAGCCCCTTCCGCAGCCTGTCTGTGCACAGGCCCTCCCTCCCCTCCAGGCGGGTTTCCAGTCAGCAGTACCCTGTAGCTCTAGTCCAGAGGTCGGCAACCTTGTTCTGCATAGGGGCCAGGACGTGTGTCTATGAGCAGATGGCGGGCCACATGTAATCACGTGAACACATGGATCCTTCCCCGGATGGCAGGCATCAAATCACATGTACAAAGAAGGTAGACAAAAACGCTGGAGAAACTCAGCGGGTGAGGCAGCCTCATGCAATCCTTGCGTGTCTCACCCGCTGAGTTTCTCCAGCATTTTTGTCTGCCTTCGATTTTTCCAGCATCTGCAGTTCTTTCATAGAAACACAGAAATTAGGTGCAGGAGTATGGCATTTGGCCCTTCGAGCCTGCAGCGCCATTCAATATGATCATGGCTGATCATCCAACTCAGTATACTGTCCCTGCCTTCTCTCCATACCGCCTGATCCCTTTAGCCACAAGGGCCACATCTAACTCCCTCTTAAATATAGCCAATGAACTGGCCTCAACTACCTTCTGTGGCAGAGAATTCCAGTGATTCACCACTCTCTGTGCGAAAAATGTTTTTCTCATCTCGGTCCTAAAAGATTTCCCGCTGATCCTTAAAATGTGACCCCTTGTTCTGGACTTCCCCAATATCGGGAACAATCTTCCTGCATCTAGCCTGTCCAACCCCTTAAGAATGTTGTACGTTTCTATAAGATCCCCCCTCAATCTTCTAAATGCTAGCAAGTACAAGCCGAGTCTATCCAGTCTTTCTTCATATGAAAGTCCTGACATCCCAGGAACCAGTCTGGTGAACCTTCTCTGTACTCCTTCTATGGCAAGAATGTATTTTCTCAGATTAGGAGACCAAAACTGTTCTTAGCCGAATGGCGTACTCCTGCACCTATTTTTTAGGTTACCTCCTCCCCTCCCCTGCATTGATTGCAGCTTCTGCCTCCCCTCCCACCGCCCAGTCTTGAGTTCCTCGTCTTTGGGATGCAAGGGGAAACCCACACGGTCGCAGGGAGAACGTGCAAACACCACATAGACAGCACCCAAAGTCAGGATCAAAGCCGTGTCTCTGACACTGGGAGACAGCAGGTCTACTCGCTACATTGTGTGCCGCCCTAGAACCCTATTCCACAAGATGGTGCAGTGGAAGCTATATCCATCTCTCCCCCATCCTATTCGCCGACCAGCCTGACTGTCCCCCTGGTTATATTTTACTTTGTACGCCTCATTGTCACCCTCACCTCAGCCAACAATGACCCATTCTACATTTTCCTTGAACTTTGTCCCATTTGATCTTGCGTTTCACACCTTACCCTTCCATATCTCCGTGTCTCCCTCTCCCGACTCTCAGTTTGAAGAAGGGTCTCGACCCGAAACCTCACGCATTCCTTCTCTCCAGAGATGCTGCCTGTCGTGCTGAGTTACTCCAGCTTATTGTGTCCATCTTGGGGGAAACCTCCAGATGTGATGCCACCCCTTCCTGCCCCCACCACAGATGCCGCCTGACCCACGAGGCCCTCCAGCACTTTGTCCCTCCCCCACCCCCTCTCCGCCTGCTGATCTACCCTAACACACAACACAAGAAGATAAGACACAAAAAGGTGGAGTAACTCAGTGGGTCAGGCAGCATCTCTGACGAATCAGAATAGAAACAGAGAGAATAGGTGTGACACATACCCCTACCCTGCCACAAAGTCACAGAGTGAGTCTAGAAGTGTGAGGGGGGACCTCATTGAAACATACCGAACAGTGAAAGGCTCGGATAGAGTGGATGTGGAGAGGATGTTACATAGAAACTTAGAAAATAGGTGCAGAAGTAGGCCATTCGGCTCTTCGTGGCTGATCATCCAGAATCAGTACCCCGTTCCTGCTTTTCCCCCCATATCCCTTGATTCCGTTAACCCTAAGAGCTAAATCTAACTCTCTCTTGAAAACATCTAGTGAATTGGCCTCCACTGCCTTCTGTGCCAGAGAATTCCATCGATTCACAACTTTCTGGGTGAAATTGTCTTTCCTCATCTCAGTCCTAAATGGCCTTCCCCTTATTATTAAACTGTGACTATTAAACTGTTCTGCCCCCTCCCCCCGCCCGCAAACATGGCGAATATGTTTCCTGTATCTAGCCTGTCCAATCCCATAAGAATTTTATATGTTTCTATAAGATTCTATCAGAATGGGTGACTTTTCGTGTCGAGACCCTTCTTCATACAAGGACGAGGTGGGACAGATGGAGCGTGGTATCTCCCGTTTGGAAGTTTTTTGGTGAATTATTTAATCCCGATCGGCCTGAACTTTGTCCGGGTTTCTGTCTCCAGTCAGCACGTAAACAGGCCATTCGGCCCACCAGGCAACTGCCAGCCACCCCTCCACACCCATTAACCCACAAACCTGCATGCCTTTGAAGTGTGGGAGGAAGCCCATGCAGTCACAGAGAGGACGTGCAAACTCCAAACAGACAGAGATACAGCGTGGAAACAGAACCTTCAGTCCACGCCGACCATTGAACACACTAGTTATCACACTTTCTCATCCACTCCCTACACACTAGGGGACAATGTATTAGTTTCCACTAGTGAGAGAGTCTAGGACTAGAAGTCATAGCCTCAGAATTAAAGGACATTCTTTTAGGAAGGATATGAGGATAAATTTCATTCGTCAGAGGGTGGTCTGTGTAGTTAATCTGTAGAACCCGCCTGTGGAACTCTTTGCCACGGCAGGCCGTGGAGGCCATGTCAATGGATATACTTAAGGCAGAGATACAGTGCCCTCCATAATGTTTGGGACAAAGACACATCATTTATTTATTTGCCTCTGTACTCCACAATTTGAGATTTGTAATAGAAAAAAAATCACATGTGGTTAAAGTGCACATTGTCAGTATTATTTAAGGTTATTTTTATACATTTTAGTTTCACCATGTAGAAATTACAGTTGTGTTTTTACAAAGTCCACCCATTTCAGGGCACCATAATGTTTGGGACACGTGGCTTCACAGGAGTTTGTAATTGCTCAGGTGTGTTTAAATGACTCCTTAATGCAGGTATAAGAGAGCTCTCAGCACCTAGTCTTTCCTCCAGTCTTTCCACACCTTGGAAACTTTTATTGCTGTTTATCAACATGAGGATCAAAGTTGTGCCAATGATAAGTCAAAGAAGCCATTATGCGACTGAGAAACAAGAATAAAACTGTTAAGAGACATCAGCCAAACCTTAGGCTTACAATCAACTGTTTGGAACATCATTAAGAAGAAAGAGAGCACTGGTGAGCTTACTAATCGCAAAGGGACTGGCAGGCCAAGGAAGACCTCCACAGCTGATGACAGAAGATTCTCTCTATAGTAATGAAAAATCCCCAAACACCTGTCTGACAGATCAGAAACACTCTTCAGGAGTAGGGTATGGATTGTCAATGACCACTGTCCTGCAGAAGACTTCATGAACAGAAATAGAGGCTACATTGCAAGATGCAAACCACTGGTTAAGCCGCAAAAATCAGTTTGCCAAGAAGTACTTAAAAGAGCAACCACAGTTCTGGAAAAAGATCTTGTGGATAGATGAGATGAAGCATTAACTTCTATCGGAGTGATGTCAAGAGCAAAGTAGGGAGGAGAGAAGGAACTGCCCAAGAGCAAAGCATACCACCTCATCTGTGATACACGGTGGTGGGGGTGTTATGGCCTGGGCATGTATGGCTGCTGAAGGTACTGACTCACTTATCTTCATTGATGACACAACTACTGAAGGAAGTAGCATGATGAATTCTGAAGTGTATAGACACATTTATCTGCTCAAGTTCAAACAAATGCCTCAAAATTCATTGGCCGGCGGTTCATTCTACAGCAAGACAATGATCCTAAACATACTGTGAAAGCAACAAAGGAGTTTTTCAAAGCCATAAAATGCTCAATTCCTGAGTGGCCAAGTCAATCACCCGATCTGAACCCAATTGAGCATGCTTTTTATACGCTGAAGAGAAAACTGAAGGGGACTAGCCCCCAAAACATGCATAAGCTAAAGACGGCTGCAATACAGGCCTGGCACAGCATCACCAGAGAAGACACCCAGCAACTGGTGATGTCCATGAATCACAGACTTCAAGCAGTCATTGCATGCAAAGGATATGCAACAAAATACTAAACATGACTACTTTCATTGACATGACATTGCTGTGTCCCAAACATTATGGTTCCCCGAAATGGGAGGGGGAGGGGGAGGGGGGGGGGTGGCCTATGTATAAACAATCCTGTAATATCTACATGGTAAAACCAAAATGTATACAAATGGCCTTTATTAAAATCTGACAATGTGCACTTTAACCACATGTGATTTTTTTCTATTACAAATCTCAAATTGTGGAGTACAGAGGCGAATAAATAAATGATGGGTCTTTGTCCCAAACATTATGGAGGGCACTGTCGATAGATTATTGATTAGTACGGGTGTCAGAGGTTATGGGGAGAAGGCAGGAGAATGTGGTTGGGAGGGAGAGATAGATCAGCCACAATTGAATGGCGGGGTAGACTTGATGGGCCGAATGGCCTTCTACTCCTATCACTTATGATTTTTACCCCAAAGGGGACGATCCCCTTTCCCTCTCCTCTCCCGGTACACTAACACCATCCTACACAACACCACCTACACACAATCTGTAGCTTTTACCGAAGCCAATTAACCTGCTAATCTGCACGTCTTTGGAGTGTGGGAGGAAACCCACGCAGGTCACAGGGGAAGGAACGCACAAAGTCCACACAGACAGTACACCGCCCCCGGCGGCTTCATTCAATGTCCCCCACGCTACCTCCTGTGTTGAGCAAGACCAATTTTATTTCAATACATCCGATCTGTGGCGGGAGGGGTGGGGGGGGGGGGGTGGGGGAAGAGACTCCCACATGCGTGACTGTGTTGAGGGAAGAGGGGAGGACACAAGGGGAGGGGAGGGGAGGTGGGGGAGGTATAAAGATAGTCTACACCGTGCCACCTGTCTCGGGCCCTACGGGGAGAGATGCCACCCTACGCCCCCTCCTCTCCCTGACCTTCCATGGGTCTCGATCACTCGCTCCCCAGCGACTAATATTTGCCCCCTCCACTCCCCCGAATCCTCCTCCAACTCTCTCTCCTCCCCTCTATAACCTCCCACCCTCTCTTTCTCTCCCACCCCCTCCTCAGTCCTCCCCAAGCTCCATCTCCGCTCCTCCCACTCTCCCCCTCTCCCTCCAATCCTCTCATTCTCTCCCCTCCTCTCTCCTCTTAACTCTTTTCTCCCCCTCTCTCGCCCCTCCATTCACGAATTAGCTGCGGGATTATGGTGCAAACCTGTGGTTCCGTGCGTCGCATCCAACCTCCCCCCCGACCCCTCCACCCCTCCGGGCCCATCCCCTTTCCCCGTTGTTCCCCAGGGTCCGCCTGCTGTGGCAAACCGACACAAAAGAAGAAGAAAAAAGTTTCCTATTAAATAAATTACTAATGCAATATAAACGTACACATCTAGTTTAAAAACAAAGAGAGAGAGAGAGAGAGAGAGAGAGAGAGAGAGAGAGAGAGAGAGAGAGAGGGAGAGAGAGGGAGAGGGAGAGGGAGAGGGAGAGGGAGAGGGAGAGGGAGAGGGAGAGGGAGAGGGAGAGGGAGAGGGAGAGGGAGAGGGAGAGGGAGAGAGAGAGGGAGAGGGAGAGAGAGAGGGAGAGGGAGAGAGAGAGAGAGAGATCAGTCTATCCTCGACATTACGCCCCATTACAACACCGATCTTGGGCGCAGGTTCAGCAGACGCGGTAGACTGTTCTTGAGTCGTGCTGTGCGAAATTTTGATTACTACAAGACAGTTTGGTAGTTTAGTATGGAGACAGAGAACCAATGAATGAAAGGTATGCAAAAAGGATCAATGAAAAGTGGAGCCCACAATGGTCCATTGTTGGCTGTGGGCGAGGTGATAATGAGTTTCACAGATAGTGAAATTCGACAGGACGACAATGAAACTAGTACAATGACTGGAGTGGGGATGCAAGAACGGGCCCAGGCAGCGAGTTTAGTTTAGTTTAGTTCAGAGATACACCGTGGGAACTGGCCCTTCGGCCCACCGACTAGTGAACCCCGCACATTAACACCACCCCACACACACTATGGACAATTTACACATACACCGAGCTATTCAGCCTACAAACCCTGTACGTCTTTGGACAGTGGGAGGAAACCGGAGATCACGGGGAAAACTCACACAGGTCACGGGGAGAACGTACAAACTCCGTACAGACTAGCACACATAGTCGGGATCGAACCCGGGTCTCTGGCGCTGCAAGCGTTGTAAGGCAGCAACTCTACCACTGCGCCACCGTGGCAGCCATTAATCTATTTATTGCCTCAGTAACATCCTGATGTTTCCTATGTTGTACCCTCACGTTGCCACAGTAAGCTCCAGGGTGGCACCGCCATTCAATACGATCATGGCTGATCATCAACTCAGTATCCTGTACCTGCCTTCTCTCCATACCCTCTGATCCCTTTAGCCACAAGGGCCACATCTAACTCCCTCTTAAATATAGCCAATGAACTGGCCTCAACTACCTTCTGTAGCAGAGTATTCCACAGATTCACCACTCTCTGTGTGAAAAATGTTTTTCCCATCTCAGTCCTTAAAGATTTCCCCTTTATCCTTAAACTGCGTATGGCCCCTTGTTCTGGACTTCCACCAACATCGGGAACAATCTCCTGCATCTAGACTGTCGAACCCCTTAAGAATTTTGTACATTTCTATCAGATCTCCCCCCCCCCTCCCCCCTCAATCTTCTAAATTCTAGCGAGTGAGACTATTCCCCAGATCCTTTCATTGACGCTCTCCCTATTTTGATCCACAGCCTCGGAAGACCATCCCAGCTGAGAAGGATGTGGTGAAGAGCTTCTGCTGTTTCTGCTCTCCATTGTTGCTCTGCAGGTCTACCTCACGCCGGTGGCCCACCTGGATGAGCGATTGCCGGTCCCTGTGAGACAGGAATTGGGACTGAAGTGCGAGAGCTTCCTCCACCCTTGACCACTCTGGATGGGGCTATTCCACCACCAGCGGTTTGTGTAGGCTCACCGCAACGAGTCCAGGTGAATATTACCTGCCCGACCGCCCAAGTTTCCCACAGGTGTACCTGAAGGCCCAGTCCTGCAAGTGATCAACAGCAGGAAGAGTTGACTGTCATCTTCAGAACCTACTGCCCTCCTCCCATCACGAAGCAATCTTCACAGAGGGAACGTCTCATGGAAGACGGAATGGCTTTTTGGTTTTGTTTCATTAATTGTCACGTGTAACGAGGTGCCGTGAAAAAGCTTTTGTTGCGTGCTATCCAGTTGGCGGAAAGACAATACAAGATTACAATCGAGCCGTTTACAGATACATGATAAGGGAATTGTGTTTAGTGCAAAGTAAAGCCAGCAAACTCTGATCGATGAGAGTCCAAGGGTCACCAATGAGGTAGATAGCAGTTGAGGATGGCACCAAATCCTGGTTGTGGTAGGATAGAAACATAGAAACATAGAAACATAGAAATTAGGTGCAGGAGTAGGCCATTCGGCCCTTCGAGCCTGCACCGCCATTCAATATGATCATGGCTGATCATCCAACTCAGTATCCCGTACCTGCCTTCTCTCCATACCCTCTGATCCCCTTAGCCACAAGGGCCACATCTAACTCCCTCTTAAATTAGGCCAATGAACTGGCCTCGACTACCCTCTGTGGCAGAGAGTTCCAGAGATTCACCACTCTCTGTGTGAAAAAAGTTCTTCTCATCTCGGTTTTAAAGGATTTCCCCCTTATCCTTAAGCTGTGACCCCTTGTCCTGGACTTCCCAACATCGGGAGCAATCTTCCTGCATCTAGCCTGTCCAACCCTTAAGAATTTTGTAAGTTTCTATAAGATCCCCTCTCAATCTCCTAAATTCTAGGGAGTATAAACCAAGTCTATCCAGTCTTTCTTCATAAGACAGTCCTGACATCCCAGTAATCAGTCTGGTGAACCTTCTCTGCACTCCCTCTATGGCAATAATGTCCTTCCTCAGATTTGGAGACCAAAAACTGTACGCATATTCCAGGTGTGGTCCCAGTCCCAATTCCTGTCTCACAGGGACCCGGCAAGACCCTGTACAACTGCAGTTGTAGGATGATTCAGTTGCCTGATAACAGCTGGGAAGAAACTGTCCCTGAATCTGGAGGTGTGCGTTTCCACATCTATACCTTTTGCGTGGTGGGAGAGGGGGAGAAGAGGGAGTGGCCAGGGCGACTCGTCCTTGATTATGCCGCTGGCCTTGCCGAGGCAGCGGGAGGCTTTGATGATTAAAGGGCCAGTCCCACTTGGGCGTCATTGCGTGTAATTTACGCGAAATCATTTATGCGTCACGACGCCCGACGTGCGCAAGGCGCATGGTGAGACATGTTGGAGTAGGCAGTGAGGTGTGGTAGTGCGTGTAACAATAGGATTGTTTATTTAAGTACTGTTGTACCGGGGACTGGTTTAGAGGTGACACCGGGGGCCGCGGCCCAGTTCGGATGATGACTGCACAAAGACAATAAAGTTCAAGTAAGCAAGACTGCTTTAATCGTCCATTATGTATATTCCAGATAGTGACAGAACATAATGAAACATGGTGGCAGCGGTGGGATGGACGTCGAAAATTGTCAGAATTAACTAGAAAAGTGAAAGTTTAGCTAGCTAGCAGCAGGCTAACGTTAGCCTTACAGAAGCCGGCAAAGAAGAAAAATGCAGTTGAACAATTGAAGCCAGTAGCTTGTTTTCAGTGGGCCCGTAGCCAACAGCACACCAAAGACACAACAAAGCACAAAAGATAAGCAGTTAGCCTTCAGCACCGGCAAAGAAAAAAACAACAGCTAGCTGACAGCGATGGAAGGGCTAAAATCCCCTGGAACTTTGGTTTTGGACTCCACAACTTGGCGAAGTCATAGAAAAGTTGGAAGGAGGAGTTTCACACTGTACATAGACCTTACCATGCCAGACGCCGAAGAGACCACAAAAAGTCAAGCTATTCAACTATCTCATCGGAGAAAAAGGCAGAGAACTTGGGCAACTTTGTCGAGTGCTAGCCCTTCAGCGAGGACCACAGTGAGTTCAATGATCATACAGTTTGACAAGTACTGCAACCCAAAGGTGAACGAGACTGTGGAAAGGTACCGATTCTTCATGAGGAACCAAGGATTGGATGAAAACGTGGACAGCTATGTAACAGACTTAAAAATACTTGCTAGTAGTTGCAATTTTGGGGACATTAGAGATTCATTGATTAGAGATCGACTTGTGTGTGGTACAAATAGCTCAGCACTGAGGGAGAGATTACTCAGGGAAGAGAAGCTGACTCTTGAGACATGCCTGCACATTTGTAGAGCTACCGAGCTGTCAAGGGAGAATAGCAGAACACTGCAAGGACAGACAGTGGAGGAGGTACATGCACTGAAACAGGCAGAAGAGAGACAAAAAGACAATGAGATACTGTGCAAGTTTTGTGGTAGAACACACGAGAGGAATAAGAAAAAATGCCCAGCTTTTGGAAAAAAGTGTAAGAAGTGTGGAAAGGAAAATCATTTTGCAGCTCAGTGCAGATCGAGACAAGAGAGCAGTAGGAAAACTAAGAAAGTGCATGCAGTTACAGAGCAGACTAGTGACAGTGACTCTTATGAGGATGTCAACTGTATAACTGAAGCAAATAGAGAGGATGAAACTGTAAACCAGGTTAAAACAGCCACAGTCAGGGCCAGCAGCTCTTTGCAGGAATGAAGATAGGGGAAAAGTTAGTTGACTTCCAGATAGACTGTGGGGCCACCTGTAATATCATCCCCATCGATCTACTAAACCCAGACACACAGTTAGAGCACACTGAGAAAGTGCTAGTGATGTATAACAAGACCACGTTGACTCCTCTGGGTACATGTAAGGTTAAGGTCAGAAACCCCAGAAACAACAAGCTGTACCGACTGGAGTTTCAAGTGGTTGACCAGAGTAGCAGAATCCCTTTACTGGGCAGAAAAGCCAGCGAGGCAATGAAGTTGATAAAAGTACAGTACGAGAATATTCTGGCTATAGACAGCATAGTGAAGAAAGAGCCGAGCCCAGTGACAAAGGGAGAAAGTGGCAAACACGTGACCATGGACAAAATAAATGAGGAGTTTGAGGATGTGTTCACCGGAGATGGCTGCATGGAGGGTGAATATAGAATAGAGATAGATGACAGAGTACCGCCAGTGAAACTGCCAAAGCGCAGAGTGTCTGTAGCTATGATGACACCTCTACAAGAGGAGCTCAAAGATCTAGAGAGAAGAGGGATAATCACACCAGTGGAACGCAGCACTGACTGGATCAGTAGCATGGTCGCAGTGAGAAAACCTAATGGGAAGCTGAGGATCTGTATAGACCCAAAACCTCTGAATCTAAAAAGTAGTCACTGTCCACTCCCAACTATAGATGACATCCTGCCGGAGATGTCAAAGGCAAAAGTATTCACAGTCTGCGACGTGAAGCAAGGCTTCTGGCACGTCAAACTAGAGGAAGAGTCGAGCTTCCTTACCACATTCGCCACCCCATTTGGTCGCTTTCCGTTGGCTAAGGATGCCGTTGGGAATAAGCCCAACACCTGAAGTGTTCCAAAGAAAGCTCATGCAGGCCCTGGAGGGCCTTCCAGGAGTCTGCGTCATAGCAGATGATGTGTTAATCACGGGGGAAGGAGCAACACAAGAGGAGGCAGGAAAGGACCACGACGAGAAAGTCAGACGCTTTCTAACCAGGTGCAGAGAGCGCAACATCAAGGTGAACGCGGACAAATTCAAGCTCAGACAAAAAGAGGTACCCTACATAGGTCATCTGCTCACGGCCGAGGGACCGAGAGTTGACCCGGAGAAAGTACGGGCAATCAGAGAGATGCCAAGGCCAACGGACGTGAAAGGGGTACAGAGATTAGTTGGGATGGTCAACTATCTTTCTAAGTTCTATGACCACCTTTCAGATGACTCTGAGATTCTGAGACAACTCACGCGCAAGGAGAACATGTGGGAATGGACGGACATCCAAGAAGGGGCGTTTCAAAGACTGAAAGACAAAATCGCTAAAGCACCAGTTCAACAGTACTACAACAAGGAAAAGGAGTTGACACTTCAGTGTGATGCATCTGACACGGGACTGGGGGCCGCCCTGACACAGAAAGGTAAACCGGTAGCATTTGGTAGTAGGGCACTCACACTAACTGAAAGGGGCTATGCCCAAATAGAGAAAGAATGCTTAGCCATAGTGTTTGGGATGGAAAAGTTCCATCAGTATACTTATGGTAGAGAGGTCACAGTACAAAGCGACCACAAGCCTCTAGAAAATATACACAGAAAGCCATTACTTAGTGCACCTAAGAGACTGCAGAGAATGCTACTCAGGCTGCAGCAGTATGATATCAGTGTGACCTATGTTCCAGGCAGGGACATGCTACTTGCAGACACGCTGAGTAGAGCATACTTACCAGAGAGCACTAAGGGAGAGAGTGAGACAGATATAGAGACTGTGAACATGGTCAGCTACCTACCCATTTCAGCAGAGAGGCTGAGTGCCATCAGGGCTGCAACAAAAGATGACACAAAGTTACAGAGTGTGGCAAACAGAATACTGTCAGGGTGGCCCAAGAGAAAAAAGGACTTACCAAGTGACATCAGGCACTACCACTGGCTTGGAAAGAACGAGGAGATCAAGACCTTCATCGCCAAATGTGACATATGTAGGTCAGTGGACCCAAAGCAACAAAGAGAGACACTACATCCACATGACATGGCCAGCAGACCCTGGGCCAAGGTACGAACGGACCTTTTCTCCTTTCACAATAAAGACTGTCTAATAACAGTAGATTATTATTCAAACTTTTGGGAGGTCGATTATCTACCTGACACTAAGAGCAACACAGTGATCAAAAAACTCAAGGCCCACTTTGCCCGACAGGGGATTCCTGACATTGTTATCCTGGATAACGGACCCCAGTATGCATCACAAGAGTTTCAGCACTTCAGCCAGAATTGGGGCTTTGAACACAGGACATCGTCGCCGGGATACCCGCAGAGTAATGGGAAGGCGGAGTCAGCGGTAAAGACAGCCAAGCGCCTGATGCTGAAGGCTGCAGCAGCGAGACAGGATCCGTACTTGGCAATGCTGGATCATCGCAACACACCGAGCCAGGGCCTCAACACAAGCCCGGCACAGAGACTCCTAGGCAGGAGGACCAGGACCCTGCTTCCCACAAAGGACACTCTGCTGAAGCCAGAGGTGACACACGACGAACAGGGACTGAAATACAACAGACAGAGACAGGAAAAGTAGTACAACCGCACAGCAAAAGACATGGACACTCTGAAAAGAGAGGACAGTGTGAGAGTACAGCCCTGTGACACACACAAGGGCTGGAGACCAGCGAGAGTGGTCCAACAGGTGAGCCATAGATCGTATGAGGT
>NC_045991.1:7718462-7783403 GCF_010909765.2 Amblyraja radiata
AGCAGTACAACACAATAGCAAGTTTAGCAATTCAATATTAATTTCTTAGTGTTAGTTAATGTCAATTAGTGTGCGCGTTCATATGTGCATGTTGGTCATTCACCGTCTCTCAGGTTATGGCATGCTGTTACGTATTGTGCAGCTATATCTATATCTCTATCTGTCTGTCTGTCTCTTTCTCTGTCTCTCTCTCTATCGCTCTCTCTCTGTCTCTCTTTCTTTCTCTATCTCTGTCTCCGTCTCGCTCTCTCTCTCTCTCTCTCTGTCCCTCTCACTCTCTCTGGGACAGAAGATTGGTTGAACATAGACCCATTCCTGCCAACCGTGGGCCTGACTGCAGATAGATACATAACGTACTCAACACATCGGACTGGAAAGAGAAATGATCTGCAAATAGAAACGCCATTGGCCAGGACAGATATTTATAAGGACTCGTTCTTTGTAAGAACCGCTATGGAATGGAATAAACGAGACAACAATATCATCTAAACGTTTAAGAAGGAACTGCAGATGCTGGAAAATCGAAGATAGACACAAAATGCTGGAGTAACCCAGCGGTGAGGCAGCATCTACGGAGCAAAGGAATAGGTGACGATTCAGGTCGAGACCCTTCTTCAGGCTCAAGAACCATTTCCTTCGCTCCATAGATGCTGCCTCACACGCTGAGTTTCTCCAGCATTTTTGTCTTATAACAAGAGTAAAATCACCTTCACTGGACAATAGACAACAGGTGCAGGAGGAGGACATTTGGCCCTTCGAGCCAGCACCGCCATGCACTGTGATCATGGCTGATCATCCCCAATCAGTACCCCGTTCCTGCCATCTCCCCATATCCCCTGACTCCGCCATCTTTAAGAGCTCTATCTAACTCTCTCTTGAAAAAACATCCAGAGAACCGGCCTCCACTGCCCTCTCAGGCAGAGAATTCCACAGACTCACAACTCTCGGAAAAAAGTGTTTCCTCGTCTCCGTTCTAAATGGCTTACCCCTTATTCTTAAACTATGGCCCCTGGTTCTGGACTTCTCCCAATATCGGAAACATGTTTCCTGCCTCTAGCGTGTCCAAACCCTTAATAATGTTATATGTTTCAATAAGAACTCCTCTCATCCTTCAAAACTCCAGAGTGTACAAGCCCAGCCGCTCCATTCTCTCAGTTTCGGTGGGCGGCGCGACTCACGTCGCAGCGGCCTCTGCAGTCCGTCTGTCTTTTTGTTATTTTTTTGTCCCGTTTGAATGTAGTTTTTATTATTTTTTTGTGTATGTGTGTGGGGGGGGGGGGCGAAACTTTTAAAATCTTTCCCCTGCACGGGAGACCCGACCTTTCCCCTGTCGGGTCTCCGTTGTCATTGGGGCTGCAACGTGGAGCGGCCTCCGGCAGGAATGACCAGGGGCTCCAGTCGCGGAGCTGCGGACCTACTCACCATCACGGAGCTGGCCGAGTCCGGAGCGGGTGGAGCTGTGGTGCGACCCGACCCCGGGGATTCGAAGGCTCACCGCAGGTCTGGCAGACAGGAACACAGTGAGCCTGCGGGTCCCTGCTGGGAGACCGCTTTTCGGGGCTTCCACAACGGCGACTTCACCCACCCGAGTTGCGGGGTCGAGGAGTACCTGGAGCGGGGCATTACATCACCGCCCTGCGCGGCTTCAACGGCTGCGGGACTTTGCTAGCGCCCGGCGGGGGCTCCAACAACAAGACCCGGATGCCTTGCATCACCCGGTGTGGCTTTAATGGCCGCGGGACAATTGCCATCGCCCGCCGGGGGCTTTGACTCTGACATCGGGAGGGGAATGGGGAGTGCAGGGGAGAGCTACGTTTTTTTGCCTTCCTTCACAGCGAGGAGATGCGCTGTGATGGATGTCTGTGTAAATTGTGTTGTGTCTTGGGTCTTTTTTTCTTGTGTGTATGACTGCAGACACAACATTTCATTTGAGCCTCTATGAGGCTCAAGTGACAAATAAATTGTAGTGTGTGTATTGTGCATATGACAGTCCTACGTTGGGCTCCCTCAATAGCAAGAATGTCCTTCCTCAGATTAGGGGACCAAAATTGCACACATTATTCCAGGTGTGGTCTCACTAGGGTCCTATACAACTCGAGAAGGACCTCTTCGCTCCTATACTCAACTCCTCTTGTTATGAAATCCAACAGGCAAAAACTGCACACAATACTCCAGGTGTGGTCTCACCAGGGATGGGGAGAGGGAGGGGGAGAGTGAGAGGGGGAGAGAGGGAGAAGGGAGAGAGGAAGAGGGGAGAGAGGGAGAGAGATGGGGAGATAGGTCAGCCATGGTTGCAAGGCGGAGTGGACTCGGTAAGTTGTCGATATGCAGAGCACTGCCCTGCTGACTACAAATTCAGAAAGATCCAATTCAGACAATGCCAAGTGTGGGTTAGCAGGAGTGAAATGGGCCGAAGGGCCTTTTCCGGACACTATGGGCTCCCCGCAACCATGCTGTTGTCCCGCAAGGTCGGCTTGGTGACTTTGGGGGAGTTATTGGGGCAAATGGTTTGGAAATGAGACATTAAGTGCGGATATAGTGTGAGTTATAAAGTGTGGGGAACCGCCTGCTTGCGCTGTGCATGCTGCCCTTGCTGCATTAAAGGGAATGCATGCACCACTGGCTGCATTAAAGGGAATGCATGCACCACTGGCTGCATTGCTGCCTCTCCCCGCTGCATTGTAGCGCTTTTATTCTTACCTGCTCTTCACAGCTGCATCCCCGCACCACTTCCGGTCGGCTGGCGAACCTCTTGTCCACAAAGGCGCTTCTGGAGCGAGGGGGGACGCATTATGGCGGCGCACCGGCGCTGGCAAAGCGGGACGGCGGGTCTCAGGCGTCCGGGTGGAGGGCGAACCGCCGAATGGTGGTTCCGGGGTGGTTTTTGTTGTTGTTTGGTGCATTGAGGGAGGGATGGAGAGAACAAAGGAGGAGGGAGAGAGGAAGTTTGGGAGAGTTTTGAAAAGTTTTGAGAAAGAGGGATGAGAGGAATATTCACTTCTCCCTCCCTCTCTGGTCATCACGATGGCCCAGCGATAGAGTTGCTGCCTCACGGTGCCAGAGACCCGGGTTCAATCCTGACCGCTCCACCAAGGTGTACAAGTGACATAGTGTTACAAACCCCACCATCGGTGGCGCTGTGCTTGCGATTCCAGAGGCTTTGGTGGTGTGTGGGGGGGGGGGGGGGGGTGAATTAACATGCAAGTGAGGTTTATATTAGTTGTGGAGAGGACCTATTCTTTGCCCGCTGACCCTGGTCACTCCACCACCCTCCTGCAGCCCGCAGTCGTTGCCTTACCTGCAGCCTGGACTCAGCACCGGGCCTAAAGTTTCCCCGCTGCAGACTCCAACTCCCCTGAGTTTAACTGCACTGGGTCCTCGTGCTAGTCCCCAAACCCTGGTAATCTCAGTGGCTGTTCCACTGGGACTTCCCCATCCCCTTCAAACCATGTGACCCCACCCACACTACAGTCCTCATACCCCCCAACCCCCTGACCACCCACCACTCCCCCCACCAGACATCGCCTCGGCCTCAGACCACTCACCTGCCTTCCTCCGGCCCCAACCCCCATCCCCGCCGTGTGTTCATCATCCCCACTGACCTCTACCTCTCCGACACCGAACGATCTGTCCTCTGCAAAGGCCTCACCTTTGTCCCCCTCTGTCCCCACCTCAATGAGTTCCTCGCCCGCCGTGATTTGTAGCTCTTCTTCCGTCGCCTCCGACTCACACCGTTCTTCCATGCGGACGAGTCCTCGCCCCCATTGATGATCCCATTTCCCGTCTCCAACGAACCCCCTCCTCGTGGACCTCCCTCATGGCCATTGGTTCAATGAAATTTGGGGGTCACCATCCGATGTCGGAACGGGAGAACATTCTCAGTGGCTTGGACTTCTGAATCGGCCACTTATGACCGGAGACCGCGGCCCCCGAAGTCCACAGGCTGAGCTGGGTGGAGATTCACGCTGGCCGCCCTCGGCAAAGGGATCCCAGGGATCCGCAATGTTGAAATCAGCGCAGCCCGAGGCTGGGAGCTCCGCAAACCACAGTTCCGTGAGTTGAAGCAGCAGGCCCAACAATCCAGAGCTTCAAACGGCGATGCAGGTAAGGCCTCGCCCGCTCCGTGGTGAATCCAATATGTATTTTAAAACCAACTGTTTAATGACAACATACAGTAGGATCTAATAGTGTCACACTGTCACTGTCAGGTAGTCATGGTCCCCAGATGGAGTCACAGATGGAGCAGCAGGACACCAGACACCTTTGGCGGGGGCTACGGACTGTAAACAATTACTGGAGCAGCCCCCCCTCAACCGGAAGTGCCGGCACCTCCCTCGCTGATGACCTGAACTCCTTCTATGCTCGTTTCGAGTCGGGCAACATCACCCCAGGTTTGCCGGCTAACGACAACACCGCCAGCGTGCTGGCTAACGAAGCTGAAGGGGTCCATCGCTGCGGATGTGCACACATGCTCATTGTCCGAGCACGACGTGAGCAGGGCCCTGACACGAGTGAACACGAGGAAAGCTGTAGGCCCAGATGGCATCTCGGGGCGAGTACTTAAGTCATGTGCTACGCAGCTAGCTCCAATGCTCACTGCAATATTCAACCTCTTCCTGGCCAAGTCCGTGGTCCCTGCCTGCTTCAAAAGATTCATTATTGTACCTCAAGCCAAGTCAAGTCATTTTTATTTCTATAGCACATCTAAAAAACATCTATCGTTGGCCAAAGTGCTTTACATTGGTATAAGAATAGTATAGCAAACAACAGTGGTTCATAGATTAAATACAAACATCACTACATACATATAGCCATTGCTCAGAGGACGTCAAGAAAGGCTTGGGAGTAGAGGTGCGTTTTTAGTCTCGACTTAAAGGAGTCGATGGAGGGGGCAGTTCTGGTGGGAAGAGGGATGCTGTTCCACAGCCTAGGAGCTGCAACCGCAAAGGCGCGGTCACCCCTGAGCTTATGCCTAAACCGCGGGGTGTTCAGTAAACCCAAGTCGGCCGATCTGAGGGACCTGGAGGTGGAGTGGTGGGTAAGCAGACTTTTGATGTAGGTGGGGGCAAGCACAGTGAGGGCTTTGTAGACATAGAGGAGGGTCTTGACATTTATTCGGAACCGCACAGGGAGCCAGTGGAGAGAGGCCAGGATCGCGGTGATGTGGTCCCTTTTTCGGGTGCCCGTCAAGAGTCTCGCTGCGGCGTTTTGGACCAGTTGCAGGCGGGACAGGGAAGATTGGTTGATGCCAGTGTAAAGGGAGTTGCAGTAATCTAGGCGGGAGGAGATGAATGTGTGGATGATCTTTTCCAGGTCATCAAACTGGAGGAATTGTTTTATTTTAGCTATCGTCCGAAGGTGGAAGAAGCTTGCTTTTACCACGGCATTGACTTGTTTGTCAAATTTCAATGCTGAGTCAAATATGACGCCAAGGTTTTTGACGTGAGGTTTGAGAAGTGGGGTAAGGCTTCCAAGGCTGCCTGCTATCGTTTTGATTGAGTCCGAGGGGCTGAGAAGGATGACCTCAGACTTACTCTCGTTTAGTTGGAGGAAGTTCTGGGCCATCCAGCACTTTATATCCTCGAGACAGTGGGTAAGTTTAAGCAGATTTGGTTGTTTTTTGGGCTTCAGGGGTAGATAGAGTTGGGTATCGTCTATGTAGCAATGGAAGGAAATGCCGTGCCTATCAATGTCTTGGCCTAAGGGGAGCATATACAGAGAGAAGAGAATGGGGCCAAAGATGGAACTTTGTGGAACCCCGCAGCAGAGGCTAGCTGGGGAAGAGAAAGAGTTGCCTATGTTTGTAGAGAAACTCCTACCTTTGAGGTAGGAGATGAGCCAGCTCAGGACAGGGCCATCAATACCAACCCCGTACTGGAGACGGTCAATTAGAATGGTGTGGTCGACAGTATCAAATGCTGCGCTGAGATCAAGAAGGAGCAGGATTGCACAGTCGCCGGAGTCAATGGTGAGTAGTACCTGTACCTAAAAATGCATCCCCAGCCTGTCTGAATGACTACTGTCCGGTGGCCCTCACCTCGGTAGTCATGAAATGCTTTGAGAGGCTGGTGAAGAAACAAATCTGCGCCTTCCTCCCTCGCAACATGGACCCGTTACAATTCGCATTCCGTCCGAACAGATCCACGGACGATGCAGTCTCCCAGGTTTTGCACACCTCTCTCTCATCTTGACAACCAGAAGGGGGGCTACGTGAGGATGCTGTTCATAGACTTCAGTTCAGCCTTCAACACAATAGTCCCCACCAGACTGGCCGGGAAGCTACTGGAATTGGGGCTCAACACCCCCCTGCGTGCCTGGGTCCTGGACTTTCTCACTGCCAGGCCCCAGGTAGTCAAGATGGGAGGGAATACATCGAAGTCGCTCACCCTGAGCACAGGATCGCCCCAGGGTTGCGTCCTCAGCCCCCTACTGTACTCCCTGTACACACATGACTGTGTGGCTAGATTCAGCTCCAACTCTGTAATCACGTTTGCTGATGACACTGTGGTGGTGGGCCTGATCTCAGACAATGATGAGAAGGCCTACTGGGAGGAGGTCGCTGATCTGGCATTCTGGTGTCAGGATAACAGCCTCCTCTTGAACGTCAAAAAAAGCTTCTTCCCACAATCAATAAAAATAGTTAAGGGACTATGTCCCCTCCCCATCCCCATACACCCCCACATCTAACCTCGCCCCAACCCTGACAACTAGACACCTGTCAAGGTAAAGTCACTGTTCGGTATGAATGTCGGTTTTTAGTTCAATTTTAGGTCTATTTTAGATCTGATAATTTTATAAGTTGTATGTATTTATTTCTGTTTTTATTCATTGCACTGACAAAAACTAATGAGAAACAATTGTTTTGTTTCTTGTGTGTATGTAAGTACTCGGTGAAATGACAATATAAATTGCATAGTTTTCTTCATGTAATTCTTCATTCTGTATTAACTTATTTTGCTTGGGAAGGATGGGACTGGCATTATTGTTTTCGTGGTTTTGTTTCAGGTTTATTTTCACACTGAGGCAGGTTTAGAGTCTCTGGTCCGACGGCCCATTGAGTGGTTGGCCAGAGCACCCTTTATCTTTTGTTTGCCAGCCCATCCGACCCCTCTTTGTTTATTTGATTCAGGTTTAGTTCTTTTTTTGTTAGTGAAAAATAAATAATTTTGCATTTGAACCTGGTTTTGTATTATGTTATTGGCCTTTGAGATATTTGATTTTGGTGGCCGTAACAGGGGGTGTGTATGAGGGGTGTGTGTATGAGGGGTGTGTATGAGGGTGTGTGTATGAGGGTGTGTGTATGAGGGAGTGCGTATGAGGGAGTGTGTGTATGGGACAGAGAGTGTGTGTATGGGACAGAGAGTGGGTGTATGCGGGTGTGTGTATGGGACAGAGACACAGTGTGTGTATGAGGGAGTGTGTATGAGGGGTGTCTATGAGGTGGAGGGGTATGTATGAGGGAGTGTGTATGAGAGGGGTGTCTATGAGGTGGAGGGGTATGTATGAGGGTGTGTGTATGAGGGGTGTGTATGAGGGTGTGTGTGTGAGGGTGTGTGTATAAGGGTATGTGTATGGGACAGAGACTGTGTGTATGAGTGGTGTGTATGAGGGGGGGTGTGTGAGGGTGTGTGTATGAGGGGCTGTGTATGAGGTGGAGGGGTGTGTATGAGTGTGTGTATGAGGCTGTGTGTATGAGTGGTGTGTGTATGAGGGTGTGTGTATGAGGGGTGTGTGTATGAGGGGTGTGTGTATGAGGGTGTGTGTATGAGTGGGTGTGTGTATGAGGGGGGTGTATGAGGATGTGTGTATGAGGGGGTGTGTGTATGAGGGGGTGTGTATGAGGGGTGTGTGTATGAGGGGGTGTGTATGAGGGTGTGTGTGTATGAGGGTGTGTGTATGAGGGGGTGTGTGTATGGGACAGAGAGTGGGTGTATGGGACAGAGAGTGGGTGTATGCGGGTGTGTATGGGACAGAGACACAGTGTGTGTGTGAGGGGGTGTGTATGAGAGGGGTGTCTATGAGGTGGAGGGGTATGTATGAGGGGGTGTGTATGAGGGGGTGTGTATGAGGGTGTGTGTGTGAGGGTGTGTGTGTGAGGGTGTGTGTGTGAGGGTGTGTGTATAAGGGTGTGTGTATGAGACAGAGACTGTGTATGAGTGGTGTGTATGAGGGGCTGTGTATGAGGTGGAGGGGTGTGTATGAGGGGTGTGTATGAGGGTGTGTGTATGAGGGTGTGTGTATGAGGGTGTGTGTATGAGGGTGTGTGTATGAGGGTGTGTGTATGAGGGGGTGTGTATGAGGGTGTGTGTATGAGGGTGTGTGTATGAGGGTGTGTGTATGTGGGGTGTGTATGTGGGGTGTGTATGTGGGGTGTGTATGGGGTGTGTGTATGGGGTGTGTGTATGAGGGGGTGTGTATGGGGGGTGTGTATGGGGGGGTGTATGGGGGGTGTGTATGAGGGTGTGTGTATGAGGGGTGTGTGTATGAGGGGTGTGTGTATGAGGGGTGTGTATGAGGGTGTGTGTGTATGAGGGGGTGTGTGTATGAGGGGTGTGTGTATGAGGGGGTGTGTATGAGGGTGCGTGTATGAGGGGGTGCGTATGAGGGTGTGTGTATGAGGGGTGTGTGTATGAGGGTGTGTGTGTATGAGGGGTGTGTGTATGAGGGGTGTGTGTATGAGGGGTGTGTGTATGAGGGGGGTGTGTATGAGGGGGGTGTGTATGAGGGGGGTGTGTATGAGGGGTGTGTGTATGAGGGGTGTGTGTATGAGGGGTGTGTGTATGAGGGGGGGGTGTATGAGGGGTGTGTGTATGAGGGGTGTGTGTATGAGGGGTGTGTGTATGAGGGGTGTGTGTATGAGGGGTGTGTGTATGAGGGGTGGGTGTATGAGGGGTGTGTGTATGAGGGGTGTGTGTATGAGGGGTGTGTGTATGAGGGTGCGTGTATGAGGGGGTGCGTATGAGGGTGTGTGTATGAGGGGTGTGTGTATGAGGGTGTGTGTGTATGAGGGGTGTGTGTATGAGGGTGTGTGTATGAGGGGTGTGTGTATGAGGGGTGTGTGTATGAGGGTGTGTGTATGAGGGGTGTGTGTATGAGGGGTGTGTGTATGAGGGGGGTGTGTATGAGGGGGATGTGTATGAGGGGTGTGTGTATGAGGGGTGTGTGTATGGGGGTGTGTGTGAGGGGTGTGTGTGTATGGGGGGTGTGTGTATGGGGGGGTGTGTGTCTGTGGGGTGTGTCTGAGGGGGTGTGTATGTGGGGGGTGTGTATGAGGGGGTGTATGAGGGGTGTGCTGAGGGTGTGTCTGGGGGGTGTGTGGGGGTGTATGAGGGTGTGTGTATGTGGGGTGTGTGTCTGGGGTTGTGTGTGAGGGGGTGTGTGTATGAGGGGGGTGTGCTGGGGGGTGTGTATGAGGGGTGTGTGTATGAGGGTGTGTGTATGAGGGGTGTGTGTATGAGGGGTGTGTGTATGAGGGGTGTGTGTATGAGGGGTGTGTGTATGAGGGGTGTGTGTATGAGGGGTGTGTGTCTGAGGGGGGTGTGTGAGGGGGTGTGTATGAGGGGTGTGTGTATGAGGGGTGTGTGTATGAGGGGTGTGTGTATGAGGTGTGTGTGTATGAGGGGTGTGTGTATGAGGGGTGTGTGTATGAGGGGTGTGTGTATGAGGGGTGTGTGTATGAGGGTGTGTGTGTATGAGGGTGTGTGTATGAGGGGGTGTGTATGAGGGGTGTGTGTATGAGGGGTGTGTGTATGAGGGGTGTGTGTATGAGAGTGTGTGTATGAGGGGGTGCGTATGAGGGGGTGCGTATGAGGGGGTGTGTATGAGGGGTGTGTGTATGAGGGTGTGTGTGTATGAGGGGTGTGTGTATGAGGGGGTGTGTATGAGGGGTGTGTGTATGAGGGGTGTGTGTATGAGGGGTGTGTGTATGAGGGGTGTGTGTATGAGGGGTGTGTGTATGAGGGGGTGTGTATGAGGGGTGTGTGTATGAGGGGGTGCGTATGAGGGGGTGTGTATGAGGGGGTGCGCGTATGAGGGTGTGTGTATGAGGGGTGTGTGTATGAGGGGTGTGTGTATGAGGGGTGTGTGTATGAGGGGTGTGTGTATGAGGGGTGTGTGTATGAGGGGTGTGTGTATGAGGGGTGTGTGTATGAGGGGTGTGTGTATGAGGGGTGTGTGTATGAGGGGTGTGTGTATGAGGGGGTGTGTGTATGAAGGGTGTGTGTATGAGGGGCGTGTGTATGAGGGGTGTGTGTATGAGGGGTGTGTGTATGGGGTGTGTGTGTATGGGGTGTGTGTATGAGGGGGTGCGCAGGGCTGCGAACTCTCACGCATTGAGCGTGAGACTCACGCATTTCACGTGAGACTCACGCATTTCACGAAATTCTCACGCTCTCACGCTGAAGTCACGCTCCTCCACACTCACCAATGACAACAGGTTTCTGTCGGCGGGTTTCCCGTAAAGAATGAGCCGTTTCATTGGCTTGAACCCATCGCGCAGTATTTAAAATTTAATTTAATTGTATATCTTTATTGTCATTTTCCTGAGTACTCACATACCCAGAGGAAACAAAAAAACGTTGCTCAACCAGTGTCCATTCAGTGTGCAGTAAAAAATAAATAGAAATAAAAATACATATATCATGAACAAATTAACACTCTACTCTCTACTAAACATCAACAGGCGTTCCGATCGGCAGCGGCACCACAGTGGCTCTGCTGCAGTGTGTCCAGGTTGGTGGTTGGTGCGCGATACTTTGGCAATCCTTTGGCAGGTGGCAAAGTCCGTTTAACAGTCTTATAGCCTGCGGGAAGAAGCTGAGGAGCATCCTGCTGGTTTTGCAGCTAATGCTCCTGTACCTCTTCCCAGATGGCAGGATGGAGAATATGTGATGCGATGGGTGGTATGGGTCTTTAATAGGTGGTAGACACAAATGCTGGAGAAACTCCGAGGGTGATGCAGCATCTATGTCTGAGTTTGACCCTTCTTCACACTCAAACATTTCTCCAGCATTTTTGACCACCGCTCTATAGATGCTGCCTCACCCGCATTCACATTCCCGTGCAAATGGTGTGTTGGTGAGACACGGCGGTGGTCCCAGCACCGAACCCCCTCACCCCTCACACCCTTACCACCGGCGGCTTTGTGTCCGTTGGCCGCTCTGTCCACACCGCATGGCATTTTGACCATGGCCCGGAGCCAGGAACCGCCCGGGTGAGTGCCGCCTCAGGAGCCGCGGGGATGAATCTCGGGCTAAGGCTCCGCTCGGATGCCCGACCCCGGGTCACTGACCCTCACCTCCCCCGGGCCCCAGCTGGACTCAGAGCACCTGGACCAGCCCGCATTCCCGGGGGGGGGAGAGAGGGAAACGCTGAGATCGCCAAGTCTCCGCTCACTCCGGGTGTTGTCGCCGCTTCACTGACCCACACTCACACACAACCTAACACACACACACAACCTAACACACACCCTTACACACACACACACACACACACACACAACCTCACACACACACACACACACCCTTACACACACACACGACCTAACACACACACACAACCTAACACACACCCTTACACACACACACAACCTAACACATACCATTAAACACACACACAACCTAACACACACCCTTACACACACACACACAACCTAACACACACCCTTACACACACACTGGCACGCACAAGGTTTAAAGGGATATGGGCCAAATGCTGATAAATGGGGGTAGCTCTAAGATCTTTGATAGGAAGGGGAGGAGACAGCAAGGGCTAACAGAATTGTGAGAATTCAATGTTCATGCCCCCAGGATGCAGACTCCCCAAGCGGAATATGAGGCGCTGCTCGTCCAATTTCCGCTGGTGCTCGTTCTGGCCATGGAGGAGACCCAGGACAGAGAGGTCGGATACGAAATAGGAGGTGGAGTTGAAGTGCTGAGCCACCGGGAGGTCAGTTTGGTTAATGCGGACCGAGCCGAGGTGGTCGGTGAAACGATCGCCAAGCCTACGCTTGGTCTCAGACTCTGCACAATAACATCACTTCAATACCAGACACTGCAATGAAGAAGGGGCCTCGTCCCGAAACGTCACCCATTCCATCTCTCCAGAGATTATGCTTGTCCCGCTGAGTTACTCCAGCTTTTTGTGTCTATCTGCAGTTCCTTCTTATACGCTCGATTTTTATTTAATAATCTCATGTGTAAACTTGAATTCAATGATTCAATTATACTCTATTGTCACGTGTACATCGTGACTGTGGGATTATTTGCTTTTGCATGTAATCCGGTAAAATACAGACCTCGCCTCCTCCATGGCCAGAGTGAGTCCCACCGCAAATTGGAGGAGCAGCACATCATATTTCACTTGCGTAGTTTGCACCCCAGCGGTATGAACATTGACTTCTCCAATTTCAGGTAGTCCTTGCTGGCCTCTCCCCTTCCAAGCTCTCTCACATACCACTGTCTCCGCCTCTTCCTTTCTTCGACCCCCCCCCCCCCCTCCCCCACCCCCATACCAGTCTGAAGAATGGTGATAACATCACTTCAATACCAGACACAATAACATCACTTCAATACCAGGCACTGTAATGAAGAAGGGGTCTCGACCCTAAACGTCAACCATTCCTTCTCTCCAGAGATGCTGCCTCACCCGCTGAGTTTCTCCAGCATTTTTGTCTACCTTCGATTTTTCCAGCATCTGCAGTTCTTTCTCAAACAATCATACTCTATTGTTCAATGTACCTCGGATCAGTGAAATGCCTTGTTTTTGCCAGCAATCTGGTAAAATACAGATCTGACCTGGGCGGTAAAGTGGGCGCCGACTAGGTTGCGAGAAGTTCATGGAACAGTCTATATTTCCCTGCAGCGGCGAACCAGGCCCCGCCGCACCAGGCAGCAGGTGCCACCCGCGCCGGCTCCCCCTTTGTTCTCGGCTGCCCCCGCCCGGCTGCTCTCGGCTTGGAATGATTCAGGGCTATTTTCCCAGCGTGGAAAAGTCAATGACGGGACGACATAGATTTTAGCACAGTACGTGGATCTTTCAAGGAGACGTGAGGGGCTTGTTTTATCACACAGGGTGGTGGGTACCTGGAACGCGCTGCTGGAGTGGTGGTCGAGGCACTTGCGGAGGAGGCATTGCAGTCTGATGTGGGCTGAAGGAACTGTTCTGGTTCTATGTGGCCGTCAACAAAACCGACAGGTTCATTAGAGCGTTCAAGAAGGAACTGCAGATGCTGGAAGCTCGAAGGTACACAAAAATGCTGGAGAAACTCAGCGGGTGCAGCAGCATCTATGGAGCGAGGGAAATAGGCGACGTTTCGGGCCGAAACCCTTCTTCAGACTGATTAATAGAGCTCCCATTCTCAGCTCCTTACCCACAACCATTAGATTCTTGAACCGACCTGCACTGCCTGCGTTTGGCCCCCATACCTCTAACCTGTCGTATCAATGTACCTGTCTAAATGCTTCTGAAACGTTATGATAGTGTTCGCCTCATCTACCTTCTCCAGCAGCTCTTTCCATACACCCACCACCCATTGTGTGAACAAAGTTACCCCTCAGGTTCCTATTAAACCTTTCCACCCTCACCTTAAACCTATGTATCTGCAGTTCCTTCCGAACAGATCCACGGACGATGCGGTCTCCCAGGTCTTGCACACCGTTCTCTCCCATCTGGACAGCCAGAAGGGGGGCAACGTGAGGATGCTGTTCATAGACTACAGTTCAGCCTTCAACACGATAGTCCCCAGCAGACTGGCCGGGAAGCTAATGGAATTGGGGCTCAACACCTCCCTGTGTGCCTGGGCCCTGGACTTTCTCACCGCCAGGCCCCCGGTAGTCAAGATGGGAGGGAATACATCGAAGTCCCTCACCCTGAGCACAGGATCGCCCCAGGGTTGCGTCCTCAGCCCCCATTGTACTCCCTGTGCACACATGACTGTGTGGCCAGGTTCAGCTCCAACTCAATAATTAAGTTTGCTGATGACACTGTGGTGGTGGGCCTGATCTCAGACAACGATGAGAAGGCCTACCGGGAGCAGGTGACTGATCTAGCACTCTGGTGCCAGGATAACAGCCTCCTCTTGAACATCAAACAAACGAAGGAGCTGATCATGGACTTTAGGAGGGCACATCATCCGAGGACGTACACTCCATTGAGGATAAATGGGGATCCTGTGGATAGGGTGAACTGTTTTAAATATCTGGGAGTCCACATCTCCGAGGATATGACATGGGCATCACACGCCTCAGCACTCGTGAGTAAGGCCAGGCAGCGCCTTTACCACCTCAGGCAATTGAGGAAATTCAGAGTGTCTCCGAGGATCCTCCAGTGCTTCTACGCAGCGGCGGTGGAAAGCATCTTGTCCGGGAACATTACCATCTGGTTTGGGAATTGCTCTGCCAAGGACAAGAAGGCTCTGCAGAGAGTAGTGCGTTCGGCCGAACGCACGATGGGAACTTCACTTGCCCCCCTGCAGGAACTATACATCAGGAGTTGCAACTCCAGAGCCAACAATATCATGAGAGACCCCTTCCACCCCTGCAATGGACTGTTCCAGCTGCTACGGTCAGGCAAACGCCTCCGTTGCCATGCGGTGAGAACGGAGAGGTTGAGAAGGAGTTTCTTCCCAGAGGCCATTCGGACTGTGAACGCCTATCTCACCAGGGACTAACTCTACTGAACGTTTTTCCTTCCATTATTTATTATGTAAAGGTATATGTGTTTTATGATTGTGTTTATAGGTTGTTTGGTTGTTTGTCTTTTTGTACAAAAGTCCGCGCGCATTGCCACTTTCATTTCACTGCACATCTCGTATGTGTATGTGACAAATAAACTTGACTTGACTTGACTTGATGTCCTCTGATACTTGATTCCTCTCCTTTGGGCAAGAGGCTCTGTGCGTCTATACGATCTGTTTCTCTCATGTTTTTTTCATCTCTTATAAGATCATCCCTCATCATGGAAAAGCAGCCAAAATAACCAAATACTTGTTCTACCCCGGTCATTCCTTCATCTCACTGTTCTTGTCGGGCAGAAGGTACAGAGTCTTGAAAGTGCGTACTACCAGTCTCAGGAACAGCCTCCTTCCCTCTGTTATCAGGCTTCTGATTGGTCCTTCCATAAGCTAGACATTGTGTGTTGAAGGGCCTGGTCCTGTGCTGTATTGATGACGACTTGTTTTCTCTGTTGAGCGGCAGTGCAAGGTTGATTTTCTGACCAGTGGAGCTTATTTTACTTTAGAGATACAGCATGGAAGTATGCCCTTCGGCCCACCGAGTCCACATCGACCATCGATCATCAATTAACACTTGGTCTCTGTTATCCCACCTTCCCGTTCACTCCCAACATACTTGGGGCAATTTACAGAGGGCCAAGTACCCTACAAACCCGCATGTCTTTTGAATGTGGGAGAAAACCGGAGCACCCGGAGGAAACCCACGCGGTCACAGGGAGAATGTGCACGCTGCGAACAGTGAACATGGTCAGGATCGAACCCGGGTCTCTGGCCCCGTGAGGCAGCGGTTCAATCTGCTTCTCATTATGGCCTCAGAAATATTAACTCTTCCCTCTCCAGATACTGTACACTGCCCGACCTGCTGAATGCCAACAACGCTTTCTGGTTTTTTTGTTGGCATTTTATGGACAGACTCACGTTCCAATCACCCATTTAACTGGAACAACTTTAGTTTAAGGGAATAAAATTTACCCGAAGCTGATTACAAATGACATCGGCTTCCTGGTCAGGGCTGTGATTGACGGGGCTGAGCTCCGCCTCCCCTCAGCCGCGCCCCGCCCCTTTCATTGATTGTTACATAGAAACATAGAAACATAGAAAGTAGGTGCGAGAGTAGACCACCAGGTCCGTCGAGCCCGCACCGCCATTCGCTCATGGCTGAACACTAAACAGACACACTTACCCACAAACAGTAGACACAAGACACAGAACACAAGACACTACCCTCCCCTTTATACCGCTATCACCCCTCTCCACCCCAAGAACCTCGTGATCTCCTGGGGGAGGCAAAAAACCGGATAAAAACCCAGGTCCAATTCGGGAAAAAAATCCGGGAAATTCCTCTCCGACCCCAATCCAGGCGATCGACACTTGTCCAGGAGATCACTCAGGTCTTACTATACTAACCATACCTAGGTCCATATCCCTGCCCTCTCCCCGTAGCCCCTTATCCCCTTGGCAGCTAAAAAACCATCTATTTTAGTCTTAAATATATTTAAAGTTTCTGCTTCCACTGCTCCCTGGGGCAGTGAATTCCATAAATTAACCACCCTCTGGGTGAAGAAGTTCTTCCTCATCTCAGTTTTAAAAGAGCCCCCCCTTATTCTGCAACTATGTCCCCTAGTTCTAGTTTCCCCGATCATTGGGAACATCCTCGGTGCATCCACCCGATCAAGGCCCCTCACGATCTTATATGTTTCAATGAGATCGCCTCTCATTCTTCTAAACTCCAAAGAGTAGAGTTCCAGCCTACTTAACCTTTCCTCATATGTCAATCCCCTCATTGCATGAATTAATCTTGTAAACCTTCGCTGCACTGCCTCCAGGGCTAGTACATCCTTTCTTAAGTATGGACCCCAGAACTGTACACAGTATTCCAAATGTGGTCTCACTAATACTGTGTACAGCTGCTGCAAGACCTCCGTGTTTTTATACTCAATCCCCCTAGCAATAAAGGCCAAAACTCCATTGGCCTTCCTGATTGCTTGCTGCACCTGCATACTAACTTTTAGTGATTCATGTACTAATACCCCTAGATCCCTTTGCGTTGCATTACAACGCAGCTCCTCCTCATTTAGAAAATAACTTGCCCTATCATTTTTTTCCCCAAAGTGAATGACTTCACATTTATTAGTATTAAATTTCATCTGCCAAGTTGTTGCCCACTCACCTAGCTTATCTATATCCTTTTGCAGACTCTTCCTATCCTCCTCATCCGCTACTTTTCCTCCCATTTTTGTATCGTCCGCAAATTTTGATATATTACACTTGATTCCCTCCTCCAAATCATTTATATAAATTGTGAACAACTGGGGTCCCAGCACCGACCCTTGCGGAACCCCGCTAGTTACCGGTTGCCATCCCGAGTATGAACCATTTATCCCCACTCTCTGCTTCCTATTTGTTAGCCAATCCTTTACCCATGCTAATATATTACCCCCAATCCCATAATTTTTTATTTTTAGCAATAGTCTCTTATGTGGCACCTTGTCAAAAGCCTTTTGGAAGTCCAAGTATACCACATCCACCGGTTCCCCTTTATCCACCCGGGTTGTTACTTCCTCAAAGAATTCGAGCAGATTCGTTAAACAGGACTTCCCCTTCACAAAACCATGCTGGTTCTGTCCGATGAAGTCATGTTTATCCAAGTGCCCCGTTAGTGTTTCTTTAATAATTGTCTCTAACATTTTACCCACCACCGATGTTAGACTAACCGGTCTATAGTTACCCGCCTTCTGTTTACTTCCTTTTTTAAATATAGGTGTTATATTGGCCATTTTCCAATCCACTGGGACCGTACCTGCCTCCAGGGAGTTTTGGAAAATTATCACCAATGCATCCACAATCCCCACCGCTATCTCCCTCAAGACCCTTGGATGTAATCCATCAGGCCCAGGGGATTTATCCTCCTTCAGTCTCATTAATTTCCCTAATACCACCTCCTTGGTGATCTTAATAGTATTTAGCTCCTCCATTCCTACCGCCCCCTGTTTATCCAGCGTTGGAATATTTTTTGTGTCTTCTATGGTGAAGACTGATACAAAATACTCGTTTAATGCCTTTGCCATTTCCATGTTCCCCACCAACAAATCTCCAGTCTCACCCTCCAATGGACCAACGTTCACCTTAGCCACCCTTTTTCTTTTTATATAGCTATAAAAACTCTTACTATTAGTTTTTATGTTGTTCGCTAAATTCCTTTCATAGTCTATTTTCCCCGTCTTAATTAATCTCTTAGTTATTTTTTGCTGACCTTTAAATGCTTCCCAATCCTCTACCCTCCCACTATCTCTGGCTACCTTATATGCCCTTGCCTTCAGCCGAATACTATCCTTTATAGTTTTACTGAGCCATGGCTGACTGTTCTTACCCTTACCCCTTTTTTTCTTCATAGGAATAAATTTTTCTTGAAGGTTATACAGTATACCCTTAAACGTACGCCACTGCTCATGTACCGTCTTATTCTTGAGTCTGCTATCCCAGTCAACTTTGATCAGCTCAGTCCTCATACCTTCATAATCCCCCTTATTTAGACTAAGCACCCTAGCCTGAGTTTCAACCTGCTCCCCTTCTATTTGAATATGGAATTCGACCATATTGTGGTCACTTGTTCCCAACGAGTCCCTAACTATGACATTTTTAATTAATCCTGCTTCATTACACAGGACCAGATCCAAGATTGCCTCCCCCCTTGTCGGTTCTGTGACATACTGTTCTAGGAACCCGTCTCTAATACATTCTATAAACTCTTCCTCTAGTCTACCCTGCCCAATTTGGTTTGCCCAATTAATATGAAAATTGAAGTCCCCCATGATTACAGCTGTTCCCTTTTTACATGCGTCAACTATTTGCAGATTTATGTTCTGACTAACAGCGTCACAGCTATTTGGAGGTCTATAAATTACACCCACTAGTGTTTTTTTCCCCTTATTATTCTCTATCTGTACCCAAGCTGTTTCACTATCCTGATCCTTCAACGCAATATCCTTCCTCTCTATTGCCGTTATTCCCTCCCTTATTAAAAGGGCCACCCCTCCTCCCTTTCTTTCCTGTCTATCTTTCCTAATTGTCGAGTACCCCTCTATATTTAACTCCCAGTCCTGATCCCCTTGCAGCCATGTCTCCGTATTGTTCCACAGCTCCGGGCTCCCCCGGGTCCTAAAGCCCGTCCACACGTTGTTGTCCAGCCTGACTTACCTCCTCTGGCAGCTTGTTCCATTTCCCCACGACCTTCTGTGTGGAAATATTGTTCCTCAGGTTCCGATTAAATCTTGCACCTCTCACCACAAACCTGTGTCCTCTAGTTCTCGACTCCACTACTCCGGGTAAAAGACTGAGCATTCACCCTATCCATTCACCTCTTGTTCCCATGCATTTCAACCTCCGGCGTTCCAATTAATAAATCCTTCCCTGCCCGACCTCTCCCTTTCGCTCTGGCCCTCAAATCCTGGCACCAGCTTCGTGAATCTACTCTGCGGGTTTCCCAGCTCTTTATCCTGCCTTATATTGTCCCAAGCGCTACTTTCCGCTTCCGTCTTTATTCAGGACAGTTTAATGTGTAACTGACTCCTCCCTGTGGTAGAGAGCGGGAGAAGAACCCTCCATAGTTTCCGCGGGTGGATTTGTCTCCTTCCTTTTTGAGTGTTTGAAGATCAGGACACAAATCGCAAGTCCTCGATCATTTTGTCACACACTTTCTGTCTTTCATCTCTGGACTTTGTACAACCGTCTGCCGATCAACTCCCCCCTCAACTGTGTCAACCTATTACCAGCCAGGCTTTGTCCTGCCCCCTTCCTTCCATCCTTCTTCCATCTCCCACCCACCGCCCCTACAATCAGTCTGAAGAAGGATCCAGACCCGAAACATCACCTGTCCATGTTCTCCAGAGCTGCTACTTGACCCGCTGAGTTAATCCAGCACTTTGTGCCTTTTTGTTGTGAAGCAGCATCTGCAGTTCCATGTTTCTGCATCTTCACACTGAACACTTGCAGCCGAATCACATTCATTCCCCGAGACGGCAGCGTGCGCAGTGTCAGCAGTTTCAGCGAATGGGAATGCGTTTTAAACCAGGAAGTGGATGGTTAAAATCAAATGTTAAAATGGCTTCCATAGACAGGTTTGAGAGTTGGACCGAGGAGATACTTTGTCCCATCTGCCTGGATTTCTTCACCGACCCGGTGGCACTGGAGTGTGGGCACAACTTCTGCCGCTCCTGTATCACACAGAGTTGGGACAAGGAGGGGAGAAACTCCTGCCCGGAATGTAGAGAGGAGTTTACAGACCGCACCCTCAAAGTAAATCGGGCCTTGGTTAGACTGTCTGAGAAAGCTCGAACACTGAGCTTGAATCGGACAGAGAAGGAAAGTAAACTTCAGTGCGAGGAAGATCAGGAAGAACTGAAGCTGTTTTGTGAAACTGACAAGAAGCTGATCTGTGTGATTTGTGCAGCTGGGCGGGAACACAAGTCTCACAGCTTCATGCCGGTTAAAGAAGCTGTTGAAACCTACAAGGTAAAAGCAAACCGATTTTGATCGCATCATTGTTTAATTCCATCTTTATAATCTAACACTTTTATTCTCTGATTTTCAATCACAATGCCAGTATCAGACGAAATCTTCCATCCAGTCTCTTACAAAAAAGAAATCAGGGATCCAGCGAATGGAGCAGCAACAGAAACAGAAGTTTTCTGTAGTTCTGGTGAGGCTTTTAAGTTTCGATTTCCTGATCTTGTGTAGATTTGATCCCTGTGATGCGTGTAATAATAGGGCAGCGCAGTGACACAAGTAGTGCTGCTGTCTCCTAGTTCTGGTGAGCGGGTTCGATCCTGACCTCGGGTGCTGCCCGTGTGGTTCATGCCTTCTCCCTGTGACCGCGTCGGATTCCTTCCACGTCCCCAATACATGCTGGTTCAATGGTCAATCGGTGACTGTTATAATCCCTGGGAAAGTGGGTGGTGGATGGATAAATGGGAATTAATGGGCACGTTAAAAGGAACAGGCAGCAGGGAATTGGATTGGCGGTAGAGGATTGATGGGTTATAACATTACCCTCACGACATTTCGTGAAGTATGAAGAAGGGTCTCAAGCATCACCCGCTGACTTCCTCCAGCATTTTTGTCTAAAACATGCACAGGCCAAATGTCACCGTTAAAGTCGTGAGGAAACACAACCAGTGACATTATATATTAATCTTCACCTTTTATTTCATAGGAACAGTCACACAACCTTCAGTCCAAGATCACATCCCAGTATGCTGAACTGCACCAGATTCTCACTGAGAAAGAGCAGCACACACTGGCATATATCCGGGAGGAAGAGAGGAAGATTCTAAATACAATGGAGACAAATCTTGGAAACATTCAAGAGAATTTAAAATCCATTCAGGAGGAACTCTTAAACTTGCAGCAACAGATGGATCAAAAAGACAGTGTGGTGTTTCTGAAGGTGAGGGGTTACACTACAGTTTGGTGAAGTGAAAGTGCAGTCACAAAATGGTGGGTGACATTTCAGAAATAAATGCTGCATTTACCAGTAATTGAGAACTGGGTAAATGTTCCCTCTGTTCCAGCTGTTGTTGTTCCTAAACTAATTGGCCTCCCGTATAATCTATGGGATCTCAGGAATGCGTGGCCGGAATGTAGAGAGGTGTTTGTATTCTGTAGCGTTTGGAACAACGACGGGTGATCCTATATCTGATCCCAAGGACCACGAATGGACAGAGGGCAGTAAATCTCTGGGATTCTCCAACCAAGAGACTCTGAGAGGGGTCACAGCTTAAGAATAAGGGGGAAATACTTTAAAACCGAGATGAGAAAAACTTTTTCTGTGGAACTCTCTGCCACAGAGGGTAGTTGAGGCCACACAGTTCATTGGCTATATTTAAGAGGGAGTTAGATGTGGCCCTTGTGGCTAAAGGGATCAGAGGGTATGGAGAGAAGGCAGGTACGGGATACTGAGTTGTATGATCAGCCATGATCATATTGAATGGCGATGCAGGCTCGAAGGGCCGAATGGCCTACTCCTGCACCTAATTTCTATGTTTCTATGTAAGACGTATTTAAACCAGAGGCAGATACATTTTTGAAAATTCGGGCGATTGTAATTGAAGGGAATGGGGCAAAGAGGAGGAGTTCAGTCCTGGGCTAGATCAGCCATGACCACATTGTGGGGGTTAACATTGAAATCTAAAATGTGGCGCACACATCATCTATATCCAGTTCCCATCAGCAGTGGGTGGTCACCTTGAGGGAATTTGCTCTGTTTGTTTTGTCCACCTTGTTTCACCATAGAATGACATCCCATTTAACATCATAGACAGGCCATTTGGCCCATCCTATCCAGTCAAGATTTCTGCTCCACTCATCATCCCTCCTATCTATTCTCCACACCCGGTAACTATATCCCAAATTCCATGAGCCCTAATGTGTTTATCCCACTGTTAATCCTGGTAAATTGGACCAGCCAGGACTTCAAAATGGGGTTAGGTTTCAGGGTTTGCTGGGAGATGTGGTCAAATTGGAATTGCTCTCTGGGACTGGCTGCGAGAGATGCCAGGAAGTCTGGAACTTATATACAATTTGCAAGCAAAGAATGGGAAGCCTTGCAAATCCTGTCAATCTGGTACAAAATGCATAGAATGGATTGGATGGCTGCAAACAAGACATATACCTTGCAAATAGCTTGTAAATAATGTTGTAGAGTCTGACTCTGCTAAGTGTTGATTGGATGGGGTGTTGAGCCTTGTCTGAGAGTTCTGTTCATCAGGGTAAATGTTTCCAAGTTGACTTCATCTTGAAGTCAGTTGTGAATACAATGTATTGAATTGTTGTATCATTAGGTTAACCATGTAACATATAACAATTACAGCACGGAAACAGGCCATCTCGGCCCTACAAGTCCGTGCCGAACAACTTTTTTCCCTTAGTCCCACCTGCCTGCACTCATACCATAACCCTCCATTCCCTTCTCATCCATATGCCTATCCAATTTATTTTTAAATGATACCAACGAACCTGCCGCCACCATTTCCACTGGAAGCTCATTCCACACCGCTACCGCTCTCTGAGTAAAGAAGTTCCCCCTCATGTTACCCCTAAACTTCTGTCCCTTAATTCTGAAGTCATGTCCTCTTGTTTGAATCTTCCCTATTCTCAAAGGGAAAAGCTTGTCCACATCAACTCTGTCTATCCCTGTCATCATTTTAAAGACCTCTATCAAGTCCCCCCTTAACCTTCTGCACTCCAGAGAATAAAGACCTAACTTATTCAACCTTTCTCTGTAACTTAGTTGTTGAAACCCAGGCAACATTCTAGTATATCTCCTCTGTACTCTCTCTATTTTGTTGACATCCTTCCTATAATTAGGCAACCAAGATTGTACACCATACTCCAGATTTGGTCTCACCAATGCCTTGTACAATTTTAACGTTACATCCCAGCTTCTATACTCAATGCTCTGATTTATAAAGTCTAGCATACCAAAAGCTTTCTTTACCACCCTATCTATATGAGATTCCACCTTCAAGGAACTATGCACGGTTATTCCCAGATCCCTCTGTTCAACTGTATTCTTCAATTCCCTACCATTTACCATGTACGTCCTATTTTGATTTGTCCTGCCAAGGTGTAACACCTCACATTTATCAGCATTAAACTCCATCTGCCATCTTTCAGCCCATTTTTCCAAATGGCCTAAATCACTCTGTAGACTTTGGAAATCCTCTTCATTATCCACAACACCCCCTATCTTGGTATCATCTGCATACTTACTAATCCAATTTACCATTCCTTCATCCAGATCATTGATGTACATGACAAACACCATAGGACCCAACACAGATCCCCGTGGCACCCCACTAGTCACCTGCCTCCAACCCGACAAACAGCCATCCACCATTACCCTCTGGCTTCTCCCATTCAGCCACTGTTGAATCCATCTTGTTATTCCTGCATTTATACCCAACAGTTTAACCTTCTTAACCAACCTTCCATGAGGAACCTTGTCAAAGGCCTTACAAAAGTCCATATAGACAACATCCACTGCTTTACCCTCGTCAATTTCCCTAGTAACCTCTTCAAAAAATTCAAGAAGATTAGTCAAACATGACCTTCCAGGCACAAATCCATGTTGCCTGTTCCTAATCAGACCCTGTTTATCCAGATGCTTATATATATTATCTCTAAGTATCTTTTCCATTAATTTGCCCACCACTGAAGTCAAACTAACAGGTCTATAATTGCTAGGTTTACTCTTAGAACCCTTTTTAAACAATGGAACAACATGCGCAGTACGCCAATCCTCGGGGACTATTCCAGTTTCTAATGACATTTGAAATATTTCTGTCATAGCCCCGGCTATTTCTACACTAACTTCCCTCAATGTCCTAGGGAATATCCTGTCAGGACCTGGAGACTTATTGACTTTTATATTTTTCAAAAGTGTCAGTACTTCTTTTACTTTGAAACTCATAGTATCCATAGCCACTCTACTCGTTTCCCTTACCTCACATACTTCAATATCCTTCTCCTTGGTGAATACCGAGGAAAATAAATTGTTCAATATCTCCCCCATCTCTTTTGGCTCTGCAGATAGCTGCCCACTCTGTCTCTCCAATGGACCAATTTTATCCCTCGTTATCCTTTTGCTATTAATATAGCTGTAGAAACCCTTTGGATTTACTTTCACCTGACTTGCCAAAGCAACCTCATATCTTCTTTTAGCTTTTCTAATTTCTTTCTTAAGATTCTTTTTACATTCCTTATACTCCACAAGCACCTCATTTACTTCATGCTGCCTATAATTATTGTAGATCTCCCTCTTTTTCCGAACAAGATGTCCAATTTCCCTTGAAAACCAGGGCTCTTTCCAATTTTTACTGTTTCCTTTCAACCGAACAGGAACATAAAGATTCTGTACTCTTAAAATTTCCCCTTTAAATGACCTCCATTTCTCTTCTACATCTTTCCCATAAAACAAAATGTCCCAGTTCACTCCTTTTAAATCATCTCGCATCTCATCAAAGTTAGCCTTTCTCCAATCAAAAATCTCAACCCTAGGTCCAGTTCTGACCTTCTCCATAATTATATTGAAACTAACGGTATTGTGATCACTGGACCCGAAGTGCTCCCCAACGCATACCTCCGCCACCTGTCCTGTCTCATTTCCTAACAGGAGGTCCAGCACTGCCCCTCCTCTAGTAGGTACCTCTATGTATTGCTGCAAAAAACTATCCTGCACACATTTTACAAACTCCAAACCATCCAGCCCATTTACAGAATGTGTTTCCCAGTCTATGTGTGGAAAGTTGAAATCTCCCACAATCACTACCTTGTGCTTACTACTAATATCTGCTATCTCCTTACATATTTGCTCTTCCAATTCTCGTTCCCCATTTGGCGGTCTATAATACACCCCTATAAGTGTTGCTACACCTTTCCCACTTCTCAGTTCCACCCAAATAGCCTCCCTAGATGAGCCCTCCAATCTATCCTGCCAAAGCACTGCTGTAATATCTTCCCTGACTAGCAATTCAACACCTCCACCTCTTGCCCCTCCAATTCTATCACACCTGAAGCAATGAAATCCTGGAATATTTAGTTTCCAATCACAGCCCTCCTGCAACCATGTTTCACTGATCGCCACAACATCATACTTCCAGGTGTCTATCCAGACTCTAAGCTCATCCACCTTTCTTACAATGCTCCTAGCATTAAAATATGCACATTTGTAAGAAACCCCCCGTCTCTTCTTCTCTGTTTATTTCCTTTTTTTTCTTTCTCCTCTTGTGTCCGAGTGCTTCCCCTTTCTGCTTCCTGCCTCCCATTCTGTCTACTAGCTTTCTCTATTTGAGTCCTTTGCCCCAACTATTCTAGTTTAAAGTCTCCCCAATGACCTTTGCAAATTTCCCCGCCAGGATATTGGTCCCCCTCGGGTTCAAGTGCAACCCATCCTTTCTGTACAGGTCCCACCTTCCCCAAAAGAAGTCCCAATGATCCAGAAACTTGAATCCCTGCCCTCTGCACCAGTCTTTCAGCCACGCATTTATCCTCCACCTCGCTCCATTCCTACTCTCACTGTCGCGTGGTACAGGCAGTAATCCTGAGATTGTTACCTTTTTGGTCCTTTTCCTTAACTCTCCTCCCAACTCCCTAAATCCTCCCTTCAGGACCTCTTCACTTTTTTTACCTATGTCATTTGTACCAATATGTACCACGACCTCAGGCTCCTCTCCCTCTGATTTCAGGATATCTTGGATGCGTTGAGACACGTCCGAGACCTTGGCACCAGGGAGGCAGACCACCATCCTGGTCTCCCGACTGCGTCCACAGAAACGCCTATCCGACCCCCTAACAATAGAGTCCCCAATTACAATTGCCCTCTTCTTTTTTTCCCTACCTTTCGGAGCAACAGGGCCGCTCTCTGTGCTGGAAGCCCGTCCGCTGTCGTTACGGTCGTTACCCCCGGGTAGGCTGTTACCCCCATCCGTACTCAAACAGGAGTACTTATTTGCAAGGTGTACCGACATTGGAGTACTCCCTCGTTCCTGCCTCTGCCCCTTGCCCTTCCTTAGCGTAACCCACATGTCTCTCTCCCGTGGTTAGGGAAATGCCTGTTATGTATGGGGTTAATCGATATTTGTAATTGGGTGATTAAGAGACAACCCCCATGTGGTTCGGCCCCTCGAGTTTGTGGGACAGATAAAAGTCCCTGGTCACGAGGCTCGGGGCCGATCATCTGGAAGAGCGCTCAGGAACAGGTACCCTTCTGGAGTGCCTCTGTCTGTGCGAGGCCTAGAGGGCTTGAACAGATAGACGCAGGGATCGAACCCACGGTGGGATAGGTACAGTGTGTGATCTGTGAATCGATTTTGGTAGAATACATTTAATTGATTCAAGTGCTTGATTCAGTGCTTTTACTGAAACTAGACTGGGGGGGAAGCTTAGAACCGAGCAATTATCAGCGCTTGAATTTAAATTTATCTCTGCTGTTGGCTTCAGTCCCTCCAATGCAAGTGAGGTCCATGTTCTCATGACTGCATTCCTTTAGGTATTTATTGAAGACCACGTTACATTTCAACTTTGATTATTGGTCACCCCTTCAATTTGAGATATTATTTCATCCCCATACATTTAAATCCACCGATAATATTAAATTCCCTCTCATCATTCCTGAAAACTTCTACAGATGAAATCCCATGACCTGCCCAGTCTTTTCATTAAGTTCCATCCTATCAGTTATGGCGTCATTCTCATGAACATTCCTTGTGCTTTCCCCCATCGTTCTACATCTCTGCGACAATATCCGGAAATGGGAATTATCAGAGGGTTGTAGAAATTTGGTGAAGTTCCCGCTGTCGGGATGAGGACGGTCCATCTCAGTCAATTGAGATTTGTGTTTTATTTCTTTCAGGAGGAAGCTGGTCGCAAGCCAAGGTAGGACATTGTCTTGACGGAAACATTGTAAGTGTTTTGTGGAACACCTTAAAACATTTCTAATGCTTAGTTTATAAACAGCTGTTTAATATTTGCAGGGTTCGTGATGAAGCCAAACCACTGTCGGTGGTAGATGAAGCCTTGCCGATTGAAAAGTTTCATTGCCCTGTTTCGTTCAACACGGTATTCAAAGAAACATCTGATGACTTCAAACGAGGTAAAGCTTGTACCTTCACCATTATTCTTGTTTCTGATATCTTTAAGCAATACCTAGATGCAAACATTAATGGTCTTTTGGACTGAAGGGAAATTGGATCTACCACTAAACCCATCAGCTGGGAAGCATCACAGAGTTAGAGGTTCATACTCTCCTGCTTTGGGTGAAATACTGTGGCTATTCACCCTATCTGTGCACCTTATATCGATCTTATACACATCTATAAAGGCACCCGGACGGGCTCCAAAGACAAATGTTCCTGCCTGTACAGCGTCTCCTTATAATCCAGCCCTTCAGACCTGATGAAATTATCGTAAATACTTTTGCACCCTCTCTAATTTACTAACAACCATATTGTGTCAAATTTAATATCCTGACCTATGAAAGCATGAGTGACAAACACATTCTTCACCACCCTGCCTGTCACTGTTGCATCTTCCATGGCACTGTGTACCTGCAGCCCGAGATCTCTCAGTTCTATAAAGTTCCCCGTTTACTGTGTATGTCCTGCCCTGGTTTGTCTCAGCAAAGTGCATCACCTCACCTTCACATGAATAAATACCACCTGCCGTTCCTGACCCCATTGGCCCAGTTCACCGGGAACACATTTACTCTCAGATCACCTTCTTCACTCTCCACAATGTTACCAATTTTAGTTCCATCTGCAAACTGACTAACCGTGCAACCTACATACACACCCAATCGTGTATATAAATAAGGAACAACAGTGGACTCTGTCTCCAGTCTGAAACACGACCCTCTACCAACATCCTCTGTCTGCGACCTTCAGGTAAATGTTGTATTCCATCGGCTAGTTCACCCCGGATTCCATGAGATCCAACCTTCCAGAGCGGCCTCTCATGCGGTGTGTAGAAGTTGTATCTCTCAGAGGGCAGTGAATATCGGGGATGTTGTGCCCAAGGTGGTGGTGAAAAGCTGAGTTATTGGATATGTGCAACTTGGCTACAAATAAATATTTGATAGATCCAATATTTAAGATTATGGGGAACTCACACAGAAGAGGAATTGGTGCCAGCTTAGATCAGCCATGATCACATTGAATGGAGGGGCAAGCCTGAGGAGCGGATTCTAATTCTGCTCCTGTTTTCTTGTGTTCCTATGCTCCTGTGTACCGATAAATTGACAGACTTGACACAGAGGAATTGAAGCAAAGATTAACAATACTTGTACCTGGGACAATGAGTTTGCTGTGCGGGGTGAGATTGAGTAGACTAGGCCTGGGTACTCGAGAATTCGGGTGTATAGGAGGAGATCTCAGTGAAACACAAAGTTCTTGCAGGGCTCAGTGGGTTGGATGCAGGGAGGATGTTTCCCCTCTCTGTGGGGTGTGGAGAATGGGCACCCTCTCAGAATGTGGGCTGCAACATGTAGGGCAGAGATAAGGAGACATTACTGCACGCAGAGACTGGAGAACCTTTGGAATTCCCTGCACAGGTGGCTGTGGAGACTCAGTCATTCAGTGCTCTTGGAGCTGAGAGCCATGGTTGTACATTACAGCGTCGGGCCGTTTGGCCCATCATGTCCATGTCCACCTATTTCCCATCTTTACTAATCGATTTGCCCAGATTACATTGGTATTCTTCTGCACCTCACCTAGATAAGTGCCTCAAATATAATGATTAGATCTCACCACCGCCTCCTCTGTAGCATGTTGCAGATATCACCCACTTTCAGTGTAAAGAAAACTTACAAGTCAGATCCACTTTAAAATTCCTTGCTCTCAAGATAAACCTGTACTCTCTTGATTTGATATCCCTGCTGCAGTACCGATCTCTGCTGCACTCCACCAGTCACAGACCTCCAAGCAGAAAAATCATCCTTCTACCGCTACCTTCTACCTCCAACCACCAAGCCAATTGTGGATCCATTTCACCAGCTCGCCTTGGATCCCATCTGCCTTCACTTTCTGGACCAGCCTTACATGTGGAACATTGTCAAGTCCCGCAGTGAAGTTCATATATTGGTTCACAATGAGTTCAGTGTGTTCTTGGTTGTACACACCCATCAAATCCACCCGTGAATCCCCTCTCTTTCAGCGACCCTACAACCACAAGTCCCCACTCATTCTGTCTAACACCCGATCATTCAACCTCTGCTTCCTCCCATGGTCCAAGCCACCCCTCCCTCTCTCTCACCCTCCACTCAAAGAAACAGGGGCAGGTCCTCTGGCCCCTCATGTCTCCCCCTCCAATTCACTATGGTCATGGCGACTCCACCCCACACCTCTACCTCCTCTTTAACAACCTCAAATTACCACTCACCTCAATATCCTCTTGCTCCGATCTGCCTCCATATGTGAATAGCCCGCTTCATTCCTCCATCCCCACCGCAATCTCGCAATCCTCCTCACTCTCCGCACTCGTCCTCCCCGTCCACTTTCCCCCACCTCACGATATTCCCCTCTCCATCCCTGGATAAAAACTGTGGGAAAGATGTCTGTTGTCCACCGGATGTGGTTGTGGGTGAAATCCCGGGCAAGGTTCCAGTTGTCCGCCCGCCTGTGCCTGAGGCCGAGCGGCTTCTCCCCCGGTCCCGGGGCCGCGCTGCCCGAGTCTCCCCCCGACCCCCGGGGACTCTCTGATTCTCTGCTTCTCCCCCCAGTCTCCGTCACCCTGGATGTGGAAACAGCGCATCCGCTGCTCGAGGTGTCTGAGGATCGGAAGAGGGTGAGTTGGGGACGGATCCAGAGGAGTCTCCCTGACACCGGGAAGAGGTTTACAGGCTGGCTGTGTGTGCTGGGATCGGAGGGATTCACATCGGGGAGACATTACTGGGAGGTGGAGGTGGCGGGGAGTCAGTGCTGGAGGTTGGGAGTCGCCGCAGAGTCTGTGGAGAGGAAGAGAGAGAGGTCGACCTGACCCCGGAGACTGGAGTCTGGAGCATCGGGCGGCAGGGTGACGGGTTTGTTGCACTCACCTCCCCTCCATCCCGTCTCCCCGCCCGTCCCATCCCCGGGAGGGTGGGAGTTTATCTCAGTTACGAGTCCGGGACAGTTTCATTTCACGACGCGGACACCAAGTCCCATCTCCACACCTTCACTGGGAATAAATTCACGGAGAAACTTTATCCTCTCTTCAGGACTTGGGATGTAAACAACTGGCTGAGAATCTGCTCCGGTTCCGCTCCGGGTGTGTAAAAAAAATGTAAATGTTGGAAGAGTGAAATAAACAGCAACTGAAATCAGAGCTGTCTGTCTGTCTGTCTGTCGCTCCGTTCATTTTAACGCGTTAACCGCGTCCGGCAACGGAACAGAAATTACTTTTGTGAAAATATAAAGATTGAAACAATCTCCCTTCCCGCGGGTTCAGCAGCAGCCGCGGGCGGCGGGTCCTGAGCTCCGGGCTCCCCCGGGTCGTAAACTCCCCCCGAGTAACAACGCGACACAAGCGGTGTTGGTGCGGAATTCAACAGCGGCGTAAAGGCGAGTTTGGGGATAGGTGGAGATAGAAGGGCGGAATAACATCGGAAGTGGTCAAGATCTTACTTTTGATATAGATTTAAACTAAAATGTATTTACAAATAAGATCCGACATAATATTTATAGCGGATAGATGGATAGAGGTGTTTTAGAAATTGGTATATATGAGGGAGATTGAATTGAGTTACGCGAAGTGCGTGTAGGATGGTGTTAGTGTGCGGAGATTGTTGGTCGGCGTAGACTTGGTGGACCGAGGGGCTCGTTTCCACTCTGTGTCGTCAAATTAAACAAATTGCGAGCAATTTCGCAAAGTGCAAAGTGAGTAACTCAGCTGGTTTCCCCCAAGAATGATACTCAAAGCGTTGAGTTACTCCAGCACTTTGTATCCACAAGTACATCCAGTTCCTTCCGAATGAGGAAGTTCGAACAGGCTGCCAACTGGCGTCACCTCGTCCGTTACTCAATTCTCCAACACATTGCACAACACCGGATCATGCAAACTATTCAGAGAATCATTTCACGCCATAATTTTGCTGGAGCTACTATAGAAAACATAGAAAAACATAGAAAAATAGGTGCAGGAGTAGGCCATTCGGCCCTTCAAGCCTGCACCGCCATTCAATATGATCATGGCTGATCATCCAACTCAGTATCCCATCCCTGCCTTCTCTCCATACCTCCTGATCCCTTTGGCCACAAGGGTCACATCTAACTCCCTCTTAAATGTAGCCAATGAACTGGCCTCAACTACCTTCGGTGGCAAAGAAATCCACAGATTCACCACTGTGTAAAAAATGATTTTCTCATCTAGACTTCCCTCTTATCCTAGAAAAGACTTCCCTCTTATCCTTAAACTGTGATCCCTAGTTCTGGACTTCCCCAACATCGGGAATAATCTTCCTGCATCTAGCCTGTCCAACCCCTTAAGAATTTTGTAAGTTTCCATAAGATCCCCCCTCAATCTTCTAAATTCTAGCGTGTACAAGCCGAGTCTATCCAGTCTTTCTTCATATGAAAGTCCTGCCATCCCAGGAATCAGTCTGGTGAACCTTCTCTGTATTCCCACTATGGCAAGAATGTCTTCCCTCAGATTAGGAGACCAAAACTGTACGCAGTCATTTGTTTTTTGTATAAAAATCTAAAAATTTTGGACTGACATTTTTGAAATCTTCACAAAATTAGTTAAAATAAAATTGATACCAAAAGCAGAATTTATTATTTTTGGAACAATGGAAGGCAGCCCTGAACTAACTGTGTTTCAAAAGAATCTATTTAATTACGGGTTAATAACGGGAAAAAACTTATACTTAAATTCTGGAAAAACGCCCCTATACCAACAATAAATATGTGGATTTCAAATATGTTCGAAACATTACACCTGGAAGATATGAGACTCCTTCTTGCAAACAAATTAGACCACTTCCAAAAGACGTGGTCTGCATTTATCGACTTACTACAAGTATAAGGTGCAACAGGACTCTGAAAAGAAATGGTTTCAGGATCTGGTAAGGGGGTATGAAAAATACGAATTTGGTATATTCCTTTCTGACCTGTCTTCTTAATAGAGCTTTTGATTCATTTTCTCTTTTGTCTTTTCTACGGCCTATTTCTTAACTTTTTTCTCGAACTCTTCGCGTAATGGGTCTTTTTTCTTGATCACTTTTTCACACAATCACGCCTCTTTCTCACTTTCTTTACTTTTTTCTCTTTTGAAAGCTTAAAAAATGAAGTGGTACAAGAAATGTAATAAGTTATATTTGGCTTGTATTAATGTAATGTACTTTACTCGTAAAAAAAAAATTGTTAAATAAAATAAAAATAATAATAATAATTTAGCTGGAGCAAAAATAAAATATATAAAGCATCTTTAGGGTGGCATTGTGGCATAGTGCGAAAAGAGTGAACACGTACACCACCAGATTCAGGGACAGTTTCTTCCCAGCTGTTATCAGGCAACTGAATCATCCTACCACAACCAGAGAGCCGTCCTGAACTACCATCTACCTCTTTGATGACCCTTGGTCGAACTTTGCTGGCTATACCTTGCACTAAACGTTATTCCCTTATCATGTATCTAAACACTGTAAATGGATCAATTGTAATCATGTGTTGTCTTTCTGCTGACTGGTTAGCACGCAACAAAGGATGTTCACTGTACCTCGGTACACGTGACAGTAAACTAAACTAACTAAACTGGCGTTAGATCACCTGCCTTACGGCGCCAGAGACCCGGGTTCAATCCTGACTACGGGTGCTTGTCTGTGCGAGGTTTGTACATTCCTACATGGGTTTTCTCCGACATCTTCGGTTTCCTCCAACACTCCAGAGACGTACAGTTCTGTATGTTAATTGGCTTGGTATAAATGTAAATTGTCCATAGTGTGTGTAGGATAGTGTTGTTGTGCGGGGAACGCTGGTTGGTACGGGCTCAGTGGGCTGAATGGCCTGTCTCCGCGCTGTATCTCGAAACCAAATTAAACAAATTACAAAACCAGGGCTAGACATGGCACGACAAACGTGAATAAAAGCATTACACCAAAATTACGGACGCACGGAACCACAGGTTTGCACGATAATCCCGCAGCTAATTCGTGAATGGAGGGGCGAGAGAAGGGGAAGAAAAGAGTTAAGAGGAGAGAGGAGAGGATTGGAGGGGGAGGGGGAGAGTGGGAGGAGCGGAGAGGGAGAATGGGGAGGACTGAGGAGGGGGTAGGAGAGAGAGAGGGTGGGAGGTTAGAGAAGGGAGGAGAGAGTTGGAGGAGGATTCGGGGGAGTGGAGGGGGCAAATATTAGTCGCTGGGGAGCGCGTGATCGAGACCCATGGAAGGTCGGGGAGAGGAGGGGGCGTAGGGTAGGCATCTGTCCCCGTAGGGCCCGAGACAGGTGGCACGGTGTAGACTATCTTTATACCTCCCCCACTTCCCCTCCCCTCCCCTTGTGTCCTCCCCCTTCCCTCAACACAGTCACGCATGTGGGAGTCTCTTCCCCCCCCCCCCCCGCCACAGATCGGATGTATTGAAATAAAATTGGTCTTGCTCAACACTGGAGGTAGCGTGGGGGACATTGAATGAAGCGCCGGGGGCGGTGTACTGTCTGTGTGGACTTTGTGCGTTCCTTCCCCTGTGACCTGCGTGGGTTTCCTCCCACACTCCAAAGACGTGCAGATTAGCAGGTTAATTGGCTTCGGTAAAAGCTACAGATTGTGTGTAGGTGGTGTTGTGTAGGATGGTGTTAGTGTACCGGGAGAGGAGAGGGAAATGGGATTGTCCCCCTTGGGGTAAAAATCATAAGTGATAGGAGTAGAAGACCATTCGGCCCATCAAGTCTACCCCGCCATTCAATTGTGACTGATCTATCTCTCCCTCCCAACCCCATTCTCCTGCCTTCTCCCCATAACCTCTGACACCCACACTAATCAATAATCTATCTACAGTGCCCTCCATAATGTTTGGGACAAAGACCCATCATTTATTTATTCGCCTCTGTACTCCACAATTAGAGATTTGTAATAGAAAAAAATTCACATGTGGTTAAAGTGCACATTGTCAGATTTTAATAAAGGCCATTTTTACACATTTTGGTTTTACCATGTAGATATTACAGGAGTGTTTATACATAGGTCCCCCCCACCCCAACCCCATTTCGGGAACCATAATGTTTGGGACACAGCAATGTCATGTCACTGAAAGTGGTCATGTTTAGTATTTTGTTGCATATCCTTTGCATGCAATGACTGCTTGAAGTCTGTGATTCATGGACATCACCAGTTGCTGGGTGTCTTCTCTGGTGATGCTGTGCCAGGCCTGTATTGCAGCCGTCTTTAGCTTATGCATGTTTTGGGGGCTAGTCCCCTTCAGTTTTCTCTTCAGCGTATAAAAAGCATGCTCAATTGGGTTCAGATCGGGTGATTGACTTGGCCACTCAGGAATTGAGCATTTTATGGCTTTGAAAAACTCCTTTGTTGCTTTCACAGTATGTTTAGGATCATTGTCTTGCTGTAGAATGAACCGCCGGCCAATGAATTTTGAGGCATTTGTTTGAACTTGAGCAGATAAGATGTGTCTATACACTTCAGAATTCATCATGCTACTTCCTTCAGTAGTTGTGTCATCAATGAAGATAAGTGAGTCAGTACCTTCAGCAGCCATACATGACCAGGCCATAACACCCCCACCACCATGTATCACAGATGAGGTGGTATGCTTTGGTCTTGGGCAGTTCCTTCTCTCCTCCATACTTTGCTCTTGCCATCACTCCGATAGAAGTTAATGTTCATCTCATCTATCCACAAGATCTTTTTCCAGAACTGTGGTTGCTCTTTTAAGTAACTCTTGGCAAACTGATTTTTGTGGCTAACCAGTGGTTTGCATCTTGCAATGTAGCCTCTATTTCTGTTCATGAAGTCTTCTGCAGACAGTGGTCATTGACAGATCACACCTAACTCCTGAAGAGTGTTTCTGATCTGTCAGACAGGTGTTTGGGGGTTTTTCTTTATTATAGAGAGAATTCTTCTGTCATTAGCTGTGGAGGTCTTCCTTGGCCTGCCAGTCCCGTTGCGATTAGTGCGCTCACCAGTGCTCTCTTTCTTCTTAATGATGTTCCAAACAGTTGATTTGTAAGCCTAAGGTTTGGCTGATGTCTAACAGTTATATTCTTGTTTCTCAGTCGCATAATGGCTTCTTTGACTATCATTGGCACAACTTTGGTCCTCATGTTGATAAACAGCAATAAAAGTTTCCAAAGGTGTTGGAAAGACTGGAGGAAAGACTAGGTGCTGAGAGCTCTCTTATACCTGCATTAAGGAGTCATTTAAACACACCTGAGCAATTACAAACTCCTGTGAAGCCACGTGTCCCAAACATTATGGTGCCCTGAAATGGGTGGACTTTGTAAAAACACAACTGTAATTTCTACATGGTGAAACTAAAATGTATAAAAATAACCTTAAATAATACTGACAATGTGCACTTTAACCACATGTGATTTTTTTTCTATTACAAATCTCAAATTGTGGAGTACAGAGGCAAATAAATAAATGATGTGTCTTTGTCCCAAACATTATGGAGGGCACTGTATCTCTGCCTTAAGTATATCCATTGACATGGCTTCCACGGCCTGCCGTGGCAAAGAATTCCACAGGCGGGTTCTACAGATTAACTCCACAGACCACCCTCTGACGAATGAAATTTATCCTCATATCCTTCCTAAAAGAATGTCCTTTAATTCTGAGGCTATGACTTCTAGTCCTAGACTCTCTCACTAGTGGAAACTAATAAATTGTCCCCTAGTGTGTAGGGAGTGGATGAGAAAGTGGGATAACTAGTGTGTTCAATGGTCGGCGTGGACTGAAGGTTCTGTTTCCACGCTGTATCTCTGTCTGTTTGGAGTTTGCACGTCCTCTCTGTGACTGCATAAGTTTCCTCCCACACTTCAAAGGCATGCAGGTCTGTGGGCTAATGGGTGTGGAGGGGTGGCTGGCAGTTGCCTGATGGGCCGAATGGCCTGTTTATGTGCTGGCTGGAGTCAGAAACCCGGATAAAGTTCAGGCCGATCGGGATTAAATAATTCACCAAAAAACTTCCAAACGGGAGATACCACGTTCCATCTGTCCCACCTCGTCCTTGTCTGAAGAAGGGTCTCGACACGAAAAGTCACCCATTCTGATAGAATCTTATAGAAACATATAAAATTCTTATGGGATTGGACAGGCTAGATACAGGAAAAATATTCGCCATGTTTGGGGGGGGGGGGGGTGGTGGGAGGGGGGGGGGGGGAGAACAGTTTAATAGTCACAGTTTAATAATAAGGGGAAGGCCATTTAGGACTGAGATGAGGAAAAACAATTTCACCCAGAAAGTTGTGAATCGATGGAATTCTCTGGCACAGAAGGCAGTGGAGGCCAATTCACTAGATGTTTTCAAGAGAGAGTTAGATTTTGCTCTTAGGGCTAACGGAATCAAGGGATATGGGGGGAAAAGCAGGAAAGGGGTACTGATTCTGGATGATCAGCCATGATCATGTTGAATGGCGGTGCTGGCTCGAAGAGCCGAATGGCCTACTTCTGCACCTATTTTCTAAGTTTCTATGTAACATCCTCTCCACATCCACTCTATCCGAACCTTTCACTGTTCGGTATGTTTCAATGAGGTCCCCCCTCACACTTCTAGACTCACTCTGTGACTTTGTGGCAAGGTAGGGGAATGTGTCGCACCTATTCTCTCTGTTTCTATTCTGTTTCTTCAGAGATGCTGCCTGACCCACTGAGTTACTCCACCTTTTTGTGTCTTATCTTCTTGTGTTGTGTGTTAGGGTAGAACTGCAGGCGGGGGGGGGGGGGAGGAGGGCGCTGGAAAAACGGACAAAGTGCTGGAGGGCCTCGTGGGTCAGGCGGCATCTGTGGTGGGGGCAGGAAGGGGTGGCATCACATCTGGAGGTTTCCCCCAAGATGGACACAATAAGCTGGAGTAACTCAGCACGACAGGCAGCATCTCTGGAGAGAAGGAATGCGTGAGGTTTCGGGTCGAGACCCTTCTTCAAACTGAGAGTCGGGAGAGGGAGACACGGAGATATGGAAGGGTAAGGTGTGAAACGCAAGATCAAAGGGGACAAAGTTCAAGGAAAATGTAGAATGGGTCATTGTTGGCTGAGGTGAAGGTGACAATGAGGCGTACAAAGTAAAATATAACCAAGGGGACAGTCAGGCTGGTCGGAGAATAGGATGGGGGAGAGATGGATATAGCTTCCACTGCACCATCTTGTGGAATAGGGTTCTAGGGCAGCACACAATGTAGCGAGTAGACCTGCTGTCTCCCAGTGTCAGAGACACGGCTTTGATCCTGACTTTGGGTGCTGTCTATGTGGTGTTTGCACGTTCTCCCTGCGACCGCGTGGGTTTCCCCTTGCATCGCAAAGACGAGGAACTCAAGACTGGGCAGTGGGAGGGGAGGCAGAAGCTGCAATCAATGCAGGGGAGGGGAGGAGGTAACCTAAAAAATAGGCGCAGGGGTACGCCATTCGGCTAAGAACGGTTTTGGTCTCCTTATCTGAGAAAATACATTCTTGCCATAGAAGGTTCAGCAGACAGGTTCCTGGGATGTCAGGACTTTCATATGGAGAAAGACTGGATAGACTCGGCTTGTACTCGCTAGAATTTAGAAGATTGAGGGGGGATCTTATAGAAACTTACAACATTCTTAAGGGGTTGGACAGGCTAGATGCAGGAAGATTGTTCTCGATGTTGGGGAAGTCCAGAACAAGGGGTCACAGTTTAAGGATCAGGGGGAAATATTTTAGGACCGAGATGAGAAAAACATTCTCTGGAATTCTCTGCCACAGAAGGTAGTTGAGGCCAGTTCATTGGCTATATTTAAGAGGGCGTTAGATGTGGCCCTTGTGGCTAAAGGGATCAGGCGGTATGGAGAGAAGGCAGGGACAGGATACTGAGTTGGATGATCAGCCATGATCATATTGAATGGCGCTGCAGGCTCGAAGGGCCGAATGCCCTACTCCTGCACCTAATTTCTGTGTTTCTATGAAAGAACTGCAGATGCTGGAAAAATCGAAGGCAGACAAAAATGCTGGAGAAACTCAGCGGGTGAGACACGCAAGGATTGCATGAGGCTGCCTCACCCGCTGAGTTTCTCCAGCGTTTTTGTCTACCTTCTTTGTACATGTGATTTGATGCCTGCCATCCATGGGTTCACGTGATTACATGTGGCCCGCCATCTGCTCACAGACATGCGTCCTGGCCCCTATGCAGAACAAGGTTGCCGACCTCTGGACTAGAGCTGCAGGGTACTGCTGACTGGAAACCCGCCTGGAGGGGAGGGAGGGCCTGTGCACAGACAGGCTGCGGAAGGGGCTAAAAGGCCTTGACGGGGGGGGGGGGCGCTGGAGGCCCCGCAGCAGACTGGTGCCCGGCTGGACCAGGCGCTGTTCCAGGAGGTCGAGCACGTGGACTGGACGCAGCCTACAGAAGTGGAGGACAGCACGGCTATGTTCCTTTCTTTCTTTTTAAATCTTTTTATTAATTTTTTTCAAAAACAAAAACAAAACAACACAAAAACCCCCAATAATGATAAACATCACAGTGATATTGATACATAGGGATCAGGATTACATTAATAACAGGTATAATAATAATATATTTTATTGTCATTGCACGTCAGTGCAACGAGATTTAGTATGCAGCTTCCAACCGATGTAAAGAAAAGTAAAATAAATAAATGTCTGAAATAAATACAAGCATGTTTGCAGGATAAACATTTTAATAGCATTGATTCGGCCGATTAGATATAAGGACATTGGTGACCATTTAGTAAACTGTTGTCTGATGTGGTCAATTAGGGGCATAAAATTGGCTTTAAATAGATCCTTGTGTTTCTTGGTAATCTTAATGCCTAAATAAGTAGAACAGTCGGTAGTCAATCTAAATGGAAACTGTCCATAATTCAAAATGTGATTGTTTAATGTTAAAAGCTCACTCTTACTTAGATTTAGTTTATAACCAGAAAAACTACTAAATTGATTAAGTAGTGCTACTATTGCAGGAATAGATTTTTCCGGGTTAGAGATAAATAATAACAGATCATCTGCATAGAGAGATAGTTTATGCGTCTTATTCTCACCAACAATACCAAAAATATTAGGGGATTCCCTAATAGCGGTGGCCAAAGGTTCCAAAGTGATATCAAACAATACAGGACAGCCCGTCTATTACCTCGAAAGAGCCCGAAAAAGGGGATTTCTGATTACTGGTAAGTACAGAAGCTTGAGGTATATGATATATCAGCTTGATCCAAGAGATACATTTTGGACCAATCATAAATTTTTCAAGTGTATTGAATAAGTATTCCCATACTAATCAATCAAATGCCTTCTCAGCATCAAGTGAAATGACACATTCTAGAGTTTTATTTCACGCTGTATATACAATATTCATTAATCTCCTAACATTAAAGTATGAGTAACGATTTTTAATAAAACCTGTCTGATCTTCAGAAATAATTTGCGGTAAAATATTTTCTAATCATAGAAACAGAAACATAGAAAATAGGTGCAGGAGTAGGCCATTCGGCCCTTCGAGCCTGCACCGCCATTCGATATGATCATGGATGATCATCCAACTCAGTATCCCATCCCTGCCTTCTCTCCATACCCCCTGATCCCTTTAGCCACAAGGGCCACATCTAACTCCCTCTTAAAAATAGACAATGAACTGGCCTCAACTACCTTCTGTGGCAGAGAATTCCACAGATTCACCACTCTCTGTGTTAAAAATGATTTTCTCATCTCTTATCCTTAAACTGTGACTTAGTTCTGGACTTCCCCAGCATCGGGAACAATCTTCCTGCATCTAGCCTGTCCAACCCCTTAAGAATTTTGTAAGTTTCTATAAGATCCCCCCTCAATCTTCTAAATTCCAGCTTGTACAAGCCGAGTCTATCCAGTCTTTCTTCATATGAAAGTCAATCACATAGCTAATATTTTTGAAAGAATTTTGGAATCTACATTTAACAGTGATATAGGTCTATATGATGTCACTTCAGTAGGGTCTTTATCTTTTTTAAGAATTAAAGAAATAGATGCTTCCTAAAAGAATTGTGGTAATATATTCATTAAAAAGGCTTATTTAAAAAAATTGCATAGCCAGTGGGACAGTAAACTCGAAAAATACGTTATATATTCCACTGTAACCCCATCCAGACCGGGAGCTTTACCAGAATTCATCGAAAGGATTGCTTTCTGTATTTCTTCCTCCGTGATGGGTTCATCAACAGAGACTCATTATGTGGTAAATTTGGCAAGTTCAGTTTCTTTATCAGAATGGTGGCCGATTAGGAAAAGGGGAGATGCAACGAGACCTGGGTGTCATGGTACACCAGTCATTGAAAGTAGGCAAGGTACACAAAATTGCTGGGGAAACTCAGCGGGTGCAGCAGCATCTGCAGTTCCCTTTTGAACATTAAAAGTAGGCATGCAGGTGCAGCAGGCAGTGAAGACAGCGAATGGTGTGTTAGCATTCATAGCAAAAGGATTTGAGTATAGGAGCAGGGAGGTTCTACTGCAGTGGTACAGGAGACCACACCTGAGACCACACCTGGAGTATTGCGTACAGTTTTGGTCTCCATATCTGAGAAAAGACATTCTTGCCATAGAGGAAGTACAGAGAAGGTTCACCAGACTGATTCCTGGGATGTCAGGACTTTCATATGAAGAAAGACTGGATAGACTCGGCTTGTACTCGTTAGAATTTAGAAGATTGAGGGACGATCTTATAGAAACTTACAAAATTCTTAAGGGGTTGGACAGGCTAGATGCAGGAAGATTGTTCCCGATGTTGGGGAAGTCCAGTACAAGTTGTCACAGTTTAAAGATAAGGGGGAAATCGTTTAGGACCGAGATGAGAAAAACATTTTTCACACAGAAAGTGGTGAAACTGTGGAAATCTCTGCTACAGAAGGTAGTTGAGGCAAGTTCATTGGCTATATTTAAGAGGGAGTTAGATGTGGCCCTTGTGGCTAAAGTGATCAGGGGGTATGGAGAGAAGGCAGGTACAGGATACCGAGTTGGATGATCAGCCATGATCATATTGAATGGCTGTGCAGGCTTGAAGGGTTGAATGGCCTACTCCTGCACCTAATTTCTATGTTTCTATGTTAAAAAAAACTCATGCATTATATTGGAATCAGTAGGAAATTCTGATAGGTATAGGGAGGTATAAAATTCCTGGAAGGATTTACGAATTTCATCATGGTCTACAGTCAATGTACCATCCCGTTTACTCACTATAATAATCTGACGTTTGGCTGACACAGCTTTCGACTGATTGGCGAGTAATTTGCCAGATTTATCGCCATGTATATAAAATTGACTTTTGGTTTTAAGTAGCTGATTCTCAATCGGTGATACTAATACCAAATCATGTCTCAGTTGAAGTTCAACTCTATTCTTATAGAGCTCTAGACTAGGAGCTATTGAATAGCTTTTAATCAATTTCTTTAATCTCATCAGCCAATGTACATATTTCATTTTTAGTTGTTTTTTAAATCCCGCGGAGTATGAAATAATTTGTCCACGAATATATGCCTTAAAAGCTATGTTCCAAAGGGCAAGAGAGATTCGAAGGGGAGCAATGGACTGATAAGGGAAGTCAAGGACAGTATAAAAATAAAGAGAAGAAGGAAAATAAGTATAAGAAGGGGGCTATGAAGGCATGAGAGGGGAGCTGGCCAAGGTAGATTGGAAAGGGATCCTAGCGGTAATGACGGTCGAACAGCAATGGCAGCAATTTCTGGGCATAAACCGGAAGACGCAGAATAATTTCATTCCAAAAAGGAAGAAAGATTCTAAGGGGAGTAGGAGGCAACCGTGGCTGACAAGAGAAGTTAGGGATAGAATGAAACTAAAAGAAAAGATGTATAACACATCAAAGAGTAGCCGGAAGCCAGAGGATTGGGAAACTTTCATAGGACAACAGAAGGAAACAAAACGGGCAATACAGGTTGAAAAGATGAAGTACGAAGGGAAGCTGGCCAGGAATATAAAGAAGGACAGTAAAAACGTCTTTAGATATGTTAAGGGAAAAAGAGTAGCAAAGTCAAATGTGGGTCCCTTGAAGGCAGACACGGGTGAAATTATTATGGTCAACAAAGAAATGGCAGAAGAGTTGAATAGGTACTTCGGATCTTTCTTCACTAAGGTAGACACAAACAATCTCCCAGATGTACTGGAGGACAGAGGATCTAAGGGGGTAGTGGAACTGAAAGACATATTCACTAGGCGAGAAATAGTATTGGGAAGGCTAAATGGACTGAAGGATGATAAATCCCCTGGGCCTGATGGTCTGCATCCCAGGGTCCTCAGGGACGTGGCTCTAGAAATAGTGGACGCATTGGTGATCATTTTCCAATGTTCAATAGATTCAATTAACAAATCCTTCCCTGCCCAACCTCTCCCTTTCGCTCTGGCCCTCAAATCCTGGCACCATCTTCGTGAATCTACTCTGCAGTTTTTTTCCCAGCTTTTTATCCTGCCTTATATTGTCCCAAGCGCTACTCTCCGCTTTCATCTATATTCCGGACAGTTTAATGTGTAACTGACCCCTCCCTGTGGTAGAGAACGGGAGAAGAACTCTCCATAGTATCCGCGCATGGATTTGTCTCCTTCCTTTAAAATGATCGTAACGATGATGACCCTCGGGTCCTATGGCCGGCGCTCCTCTTCCCAGAGGAAGGCAGACATTGATGGTGAAATTCACCAGCGGCTTCAGTGCACCTGCACAACCTTTGGCCGTCTGAGGAGAAGAGTGTTTGAAGACCAGGACATTGTTTGCCTCTACTTTTTGCCTCGCTTTTTTTTTAACATGTTTGTGTTCACAAGATGAATTTTGGTTGTCGGGCGTCTGCAGCCCAATTGTTTGCCTGTACTTTTTGACAAGTTTCTGTTCACAAAATGAATTTTGGTTGTCGGGTGGCTGTAGCCCAATTGTTTGCCTTGGCTTGGCTTTTAAAATGGTTGCATCAGTTGGATGGCTGCCCACGCATCCATACGGCCCACGATGTCTATACTAGCCCTATGGAAACCAGTACCTTCAGCCCACAACACCCATACTAGCGCAACAGACAGCCCCCCCTCCCCCCCCCCACACCACCACTGGCGAGCAATATTGGAATTGGTGGAGAGGTGGAATATTGTGTTGGTGACCAGCCCTCCCGTGTGATGCTGGGACCCAACGGGTCCCACTTAGTCTAGTATTCTTATAGAAACTTACAACATTCTTAAGGGGTTGAACAGGCTAGATGCAGGAAGAGTATTCCCGATGTTGGGGAAGTCCAGAACTAGGGGGTCACAGTTTAAGGATAAGAGGGAAGTCTTTTAGGACCGCGATGAGAAAATCATTTTTTACACAGAGAGTGGTGAATCGGTAGAATCCTCTGCCACAGAAGGTAGTTGAGGCCAGTTCATTGGCTATATTTAAGAGGGAGTTAGATATGGCCCTTGTGGCTAAAAGGATCAGGGGGTATGGAGAGAAGGCAGGGATGGGATACTGATTTGGATGATCAACCATGATCATATCGAATGGCGGTGCAGGCTCGAAGGGCCAATTGGCCTACTCCTGCACCTATTTTCTATGTTTCTATGTCTATGTTTCTATAACTTTTTTTAATACTGAAGATATGAAAGTGAATTAGGTGACAAATTAAACTCCTTTTTATGCTTTACCTGATGGGATAAATTGCAGACTTGATTTTTAAAATCTCAAAAATTTGTAACATTGCTAGATGGGGGCACGCACATTGAATTCTCCCAATTTTGTTAGCCCTTGCTGTGTCCTCCCCTTCCTACCTCTCCTTCAGCTTTCTGGCTGTCTCCTCCTGCTTTTTCCTTTCTCCTCCCCGCCCCCCCCCAGTATGAAGAAGCTTGCCCATTTCCTTCGCTGCCTAGATGCTGCTGCACCCGCTGCGTTTCTCCAGCATTTTTATCTACCTTCGATTTTCCAGCATCTGCAGTTCCTTCTTAAACAAATAACATTCACCAAAGATGTTTGTTGCCGCATGGAGTCAGTCGCATGCAGGTGGGACAGGGGCATGAGCGCGCTACAGTTAAAGCTCCATTCACAAAATCCTTTGTTCTCTCTGACCTCACCGGCCCGCCCACTGATGCGTGATTGGTCGTTTCAGATTACTATGACCCGCCCAATGACGCGGGATTGGTCAGACCAGATCATCATGCCCGCCCCCTTCAGTGTGATTGGTGGGTCCAGATCACTATGGGCCGCCCACTAACGTGTGATTGGCTGGCCGAGATCACCATGCCCGCCCCCTGATCCGTGATTGGTCGGGCCAGGTCACGATGTCCTGCCCCCTGATGCGTGATTGGTCCGGCCAGACCACATTAGCCCGCCTCTGATGCGTGATTGGGATAAGCGTGTGAGACATTTAGCCAACTTCACAATTCCAAAAGTGAGGAGAAATGACGGTGGATAGAAGCGGGAGCTGAAGGGACAACAACAGACAGAGTGCTTGACGAACATTGGCCGTTTGCTCACTGCATTTCATCAACTAAGGCATTATTTGTGTTTTTTTCTTGATTCCTTTGGCATCTAAAAAGTTTCAGAAGTGATAAATCTGGCTGTAATTTTTTTTAAATCGCCCATGGTTCTCGTGGGTCTTTACATACAAAATGAAAACGCATCTGAAGAAAAATTTACAGCTAGATATATCACTTCTGAGAATTTTTAGGTACCAAAGGAATCAAGAAAAAACACAAATAATGCCTTACATGATGAAATGCAGTGAGCAAACGCGATAATTCCCAATATTTTCCATGTTTACCATGTTCCACACTTACCCCGACTCCCACAATTTTTTCAGCGCAAAAACTCAACATTTTGGCGGTTTTTAACAGGTAGGAAAGTAGAGTTTCTAGCATTAATAACATATACCGGAAGTGACGGATGTCTTCCAGTTGGATCTTGCGGCTCCGTGCGTCGAGCCCTATGACCCAGTGACCTTTCGTGCAACCTCCCTATAGAACCAGAGACAGACAAAACAAACAAACAACCGTGCAAGCTATTCACACATGGTCAGTATCTGTACATATAATAGTGTTATTTATTCATGCGGCAACTTAGATTTCTGTACATTCATCACCTATCGTTCCAGAGAGTACTCGTGGAAAACGTTAAAACGCGTGCAAAGGTTGTAATTTGTCTGTACACAAAAAAGCTGGAGAAACTCAGCGGATGCAGCAGCATCTCTAATGAGCGAAGGAAATAGCCAACGTTTCGGGCCGAAACCCTTCTTTACTCTGATGGTGGGTGGGGTGCGGGGAGAAGAAAGGAAAAGGGAGGAGGAGGAGCCCGAGGGCTGAGGGAGAGATAGGAAGGGGAGGAGACAGCAAGGGCTAACAGAATTGGGAGAATTCAATGTTCATGCCCCCAGGATGCAGACTCCCCAAGCGGAATATGAGGTGCTGCTCCTCCAATTTCCGCTGGTGCTCGCTCTGGCCATGGAGGAGACCCAGGACAGAGAGGTCAGATACGGAATAGGAGGTGGAGTTGAAGTGCTGAGCCACCGGGAGGTCAGGTTGGTTAAGGCGGACCGAGCCGAGGTGGTCGGCGAAACGATCGCCAAGCCTACGCTTGGTGTCAGACTCTGCACAATAACATCACTTCAATACCAGACACTGCAATGAAGAAGGGCCTCGTCCCGAAACGTCACCCATTCCATCTCTCCAGAGATGATGCTTGTCCCGCTGAGTTACTCCAGCTTTTTGTGTCTATCTGCAGTTCCTTCTTATACGCTCAATTTTTATTTAATAATCTCATGTGTAAACTTGAATTCAATGATTCAATTATACTCTATTGTCACGTGTACCTCGTGACTGTGGGATTATTTTCTTTTGCATGCAATCCGGTAAAATACAGACCTCGCCTCCTCCATGGCCAGAGTGAGTCCCACCGCAAATTGCAGGAGCAGCACCTCATATTTCACTTGCGTAGTTTGCACCCCAGCGGTATGAACATTGACTTCTCCAATTTCAGGTAGTCCTTGCTGGCCTCTCCCCTTCCAAGCCCCCTCCCATCCCCCTGTCTCCGCCTCTTCCTTTCTTCTTCCCCCCCCCCCCTCCCCCACCCCCATACCAGTCTGAAGAATGGTGATAACATCACTTCAATACCAGACACAATAACATCACTTCAATACCAGGCACTGTAGTGAAGAAGGGGTCTCGACCCTAAACGTCAACCATTCCTTCTCTCCAGAGATGCTGCCTCACCCGCTGAGTTTCTCCAGCATTTTTGTCTACCTTCGATTTTTCCAGCATCTGCAGTTCTTTCTCAAACAATCATACTCTATTGTTCAATGTACCTCGGATCAGTGAAATGCCTTGTTTTTGCCAGCAACCCGGTAAAATACAGATCTGACCTGGGCGGTAAAGTGGGCGCCGACTAGGTTGCGAGAAGTTCATGGAACAGTCTATATTTCCCCGCAGCGGCGAACCAGGCCCCGCCGCACCAGGCAGCAGGCGCCACCCGCGCCGGCTCCCCCTTTGTTCTCGGCTGCCCCCGCCCGGCTGCTCTCGGCTTGAAATGATTCAGGGCTATTTTCCCAGCGTGGAAAAGTCAATGACGGGACGACATAGATTTTATCACAGTACGGGGATCTTTCAAGGAGATGTGCGGGGCATGTTTTATCACACAGGGTGGTGGGTGCCTGGAACGCGCCGCTGGAGTGGTGGTCGAGGCACATACGGAGGAGGCATTGCAGTCTGATGTGGGCTGAAGGAACTGTTCTGGTTCTATGTGGCCCTCAACAAAACCGACAGGTTCATTAGAGCTCCCATTCTCAGCTCCTTACCCACAACCATTAGATTCTTGAACCGACCTGTACTGCCTGCGTTTGGCCCCCATACCTCTAACCTGTCCTATCAATGTACCTGTCTAAATGCTTCTGAAACGTTACGATAGTGCCCGCCTCATATACCTCCTCCAGCAGCTCATTCCATACACCTACCACACATTGTGTGAACAAAGTTACCCCTCAGGTTTCTATTAAACCTTTCCACCTTCACCTTAACCCTATGTCCTCTGGTACTTGATGCCCCTCCTCTGGGCAAGGGGCTCTGTGCGACTACCCGATCTGTTCCTCTCATGATTTTTTTACATGTCTTCTAAGATCATCCCTCATCATGGAAAAGCAGCCAACATAATCAAATACTTGTTCTACCCCGGTCATTCATTCTTCTCACTGTTCTTGTCGGGCAGAAGGTACAGAATCTTACCAGTCTCAGGAACAGCCTCCTTCCCTCTGCTATCAGGCTTCTGAATGATCCTTCCATAAGCTAGACATTGTGTGTTGAAGGGCCTGTTCCTGTGCAGTATTGATGACGTCTTGTTTTCTCTGTTGAGCGGCAGTGCAAGGTTGATTTTCTGACCAGTGGAGCTTACTTTACTTTAGAGATACAGCATGGAAGTAGGCCCTTCGGCCCACCGAGTCCACATCGATCACCGATCACCAATTAACACTTGGTCTCTGTTATCCCACCTTCCCGTTCACTCCCAACATACTTGGGGCAATTTACAGAGGGCCAATTACCCTACAAACCCGCATGTCTTTTGAATGTGGGAGAAAACCGGAGCACCCGGAGGAAACCCACGCGGTCACAGGGAGAATGTGCACGCTGCGAGCAGTGAACATGGTCAGGATCGAACCCGTGTCTCAGGCTCCGTGAGGCAGCGGTTCAATCTGCTGCTCCAGATTACCTCAGAAATATTAACCCTTCCCTCTCCAGATACTGTACACTGCCCGACCTGCTGAATGCCGACAACGCTTTCTGTATTTTTGTTGGCATTTTATGGTCAGACTCATGTTCCAATCACCCATTTAACTGGAACAACTTTAGTTTAAGGGAATGAAATTTACCCGAAGCTGATTACAAATGACATCGGCTTTCTGGTCAGGGCTGTGATTGACGGGGCTGAGCTCCGCCTCCCCTCAGCCTTGCCCCGCCCCTTTCATTGATTGTTCCACAGCTCCGGGCTCCCCCGGGTCCTAAAGCCCGTCCACACGTTGTTGTCCAGACTTACCTCCTCTGGCAGCTTGTTCCATTTCCCCACGACCTTCTGTGTGGAAATATTGTTCCTCAGGTTCCGATTAAATCTTGCACCTCTCACCACAAACCTGTGTGCTCTAGTTCTCGACTCCACTACTCCGGGTAAAAGACTGTGCATTCACCCTATCCATTCACCTCTTGATCCCATGAACTTCAGCCTCCGGCGCTCCAATTAATTACTGCAGGGCGTCAGCAGTTTCAGCGAATGGGAATGCGTTTTGAACCAGGAAGTGGAGGTTAAAATGGCTGCGAAAGACCCGGTCGAGAGTTGGACCGAGGAGATACTTTGTCCCATCTGCCTGGATTTCTTCACCGATCCGGTATCACTGGAGTGTGGGCACAACTTCTGCCGCTCCTGTATCACACAGAGTTGGGACAGGGAGGAGAAAAACCCCTGCCCGGAATGTAGAGAGGAGTGTACAGACCGCACCCTCAGGGTGAGTCGGGCCTTGGCGAGACTGTCTGAGAAAGCTCGAACACTGAGCCTGAATCGGACAGAGAAGGAAAGTAAACTTCAGTGCGAGGAACATCAGGAAGAACTGAAGCTGTTTTGTGAAACGGACAAGAAGCTGATCTGTGTGATTTGTGCAGGTGGGCGGGAACACAGAGATCACCGCTTCATGCTGGTGGATGAAGCTGCTGAAATATACAAGGTAAAAGCAAACCGATTTTGATCGCATCATTGTTTAATTCCATCTTTATAATCTAACACTTTTATTCTCTGATTTTCAATCACAATCCCAGGATCAGACGAAATCTTCCATCCAGTCTCTTACAAAAAAGAAATCAGGGATCCAGCGAATGGAGCAGCAACAGAAACAGAAGATTTCTGGAGTTCTGGTGAGGCTTTTAAGTTTCGATTTCCTGATCTTGTGTAGATTTGATCCCTGTGATGCTTGTAATAATAGGTCTAACTGTCTAAATGCTTCTGAAGTCTGAAGAAGGGTCTCGACACGAAACGTCGCCTATTCATTCTCTCAATAGATGCTGCCTCACCCGATGAGTACCTCCAGCATTTTTGCCAAACTATTGAATTGCCAAAGTAAATAAAAAATGCACAGGCCAAACGTCACCGTTAAAGTCGTGAGGAAACACAACCAGTGACATTATATATTAATCTTCACCTTTTATTTCACAGGAACAGTCACACAGCCTTCAGTCCAAGATCACATCCCAGTATGCTGAACTGCACCAGATTCTCACTGAGAAAGAGCAGCGCACACTGGCAGATATCCGGGAGGAAGAGAAGAAGATTCTGATTACAATGGAGAAAAATCTTGGAAAGATTCAAGATAATTTAAATTCCATTCAGGAGGAACTCTTAAAGTTGCAGCAACAGATGGATCAAAATAACAGTGTGGTGTTTCTGAAGGTGAGGGGTTACACTACAGTTTGGTGAAGTGAAAGTGTACAGTCACAACATGGTGGGTGACATTTCAGAAATAAATGCTGCATTTACCAGTAATTCGGAACTGAGTAAATGTTCCCTCTGTTCCAGCTGTTGTTGTTCAGAAACTAATTGGCCTCCCGCTGAATCTATGGGATCTCAGGACTGTCTGGCCGGAATCTAGAGAGGTGTTTATATTATGTGGAGTTTAGAACAAACGGATGACATCCCATTCTACACCATAGACAGGCCATTTGGCCCATCCTATCCAGTCAAGATTTCTGCCCCAGTCATCATCCCTCCTATCTATTCTCCACACCTGGTAACAATACCCCAAATTCCATGAGCCCCAATGTGTTTACCCCACTGTTACCCCTGGCTAAATTGGACCAGCCAGGACTTCAAAATGGGGTTACGTTTCAGGGTTTGCTGGGAGATTTGGTCAAATTGGAATTGCTCTCTGGGACTGGCTGCGAGAGATGCCAGGAAGTCTGGAACTTAGATACAATTTGAAAGCAAAGAATGGGAAGCCTTGCAAATCCTGTCAATCTGGTACTAAATGCATAGAATGGATTGGATGTCTGCAAACCAGACATATACCTTGTAAATAGCTTGTAAATAATGTTGCAGAGTCTGACTCTGCTTAGTGTTGATTGGATGGGGTGTTGAGCCTTGTCTGAGAGTTCTGTTCATCAGGGTAAATGTTTCCAAGTTGACTTCATCTTGAAGTCCGTTGTGAATACAATGTATTGAATTGTTGTATCATTTGGTTTGGGAAATGCCTGTTATGTATGGGGTTAATCGATATTTGTAATAGGGGGGTTGCACGAAAGGTCACTGGGTCAGAGGGCTCGACGCACGGAGCTGCTAAATCCATCTGGAGGACATCCGTCACTTCCGGTATATGTTATTAATGCTAAAAACGCGTACTTTCCCACCTGTTAAAAACCGCCAAAATGTTGAATTTTTGCGCTGAAAACAATTGTGGGAGTCTGGGTAAGTGTGAGAGACATGTACCCAACTTTAGAATTCCAAGCGTGAAGCGAAATGAAGGTATAGAGAAGCGAGAACTGAAGGGACAACAGCAGCTAAAGTGCTTGATAAACATTGGCCGTGCAGATATTGGAATTGAAAATGTTGGGAATTATCGCGTTTGCTCACTGCATTTCATCAAGTCAGGCATTATTGTGTTTTTTCTTGATTCCTTTGGTATCTAAAAAATCTCAGAAGTGATAAATCTGGCTGTAAATTTTTCTTCAGATGCGTTTTCATTTTGTATGTAAAACCCTCGGGAACTACGGGCGATTAAATCAAATTACAGCCAGATTTATCACTTCTGAAACTTTTTAGATGCCAAAGGAATCAAGAAAAACACCTCAGTTGATGAAATGCAGTGAGCAAACGGCCAATGTTCGCCAAGCATTCTGTCTGCTGTTGTTGTCCCTTCAGCTCTCGCTTCTATCTGCCGTCATTTCTCCTCACTTTTGGAATTCTGAAGTAGGCTAAATGTCCCTCACGCTTATCTCCATTTCCATAATTATTTACAGGCAAAAATTGACAATTTCAGCGGTGGGGTTTTAACGGGCCCGCTACGCTGGAAACAATGGTAAGTGCCTACCTGCAGTTCATCGCGTGTAATCCATTTGGAGTAGCGTAGCAACAGTACGGGTCATGGGTCGTGACCCGACTGCCGTGAAACCTCCCTATTGGGTGATTAAGAGACAACCCCCATGTGGTTCGGCCCTCGAGTTTGCGGGACAGATAAAAGTCCCTGGTCACGAGGCTCAGGGCCCATCTTCTGGAAGAGCGCTCAGGACCAGGTAGCCTTCTGGAGTGCCTCTGTCTGTGCGAGGCCTAGATGGCTTGAACAGATAGACGCAGGGATCGAACCCACGGTGGGATAGGTACAGTGTGTGATCTGTGACACGCTTTTGGTAGAATACAATTAATTGATTCAAGTGCTTGATTCAGTGCTTTTACTGAAACTAGACTGGGGGGAAGCTTAGAACCGAGCAATTATCAGCGCTTGAATTTAAATTTATCTCTGCTGTTGGCTTCAGTCCCTCCAATGCAAGTGAGGTCCATGTTCTCATGACTGCATTCCTTTAGGTATTTATTGAAGACCGCGTTACATTTCAACTTTGATTATTAGTCTCCCCTTCAATTTGAGACATTATTTCACCCCCACACATTTAAATCCACCGATAATATTATATTCCCTCTCATCGTTCCTGACAACTTCCACAGAGGAAATCCCACGGCCTGCCCAGTCTTTTCATTAATTTCCATCCTCTCAATTATGACATAGAAACATAGAAAATAGGTGCAGGAGTAGGCCATTTGGCCTTTCGAGCCTGCACCGCCATTCGATATGATCATGGCTGATCATCCAACTCAGTATCCCATCCCTGCCTTCTCTCCATACCCCCTGATCCCTTAAGCCACAAGGGCCACATCTAACTCCCTCTTAACTATAGCCAATAAACTGGCATCAAATACCTTCTGTTGCAGAGAATTCCACAGATTCACCACTCTCTGTGTAAAAAATGATTTTCTCTTCTTGGTCCTAAAAGATTTCCCCCTTATCCTTAAACTGTGACCCCTTGTTCTGGACTTCCCCAACATCGGGAATAATCTTCCTGCATCTAGCCTGTCCAACCCCTTAAGAATTTTGTAAGTTTCTTTAAGATCCCCCATCAATCTTCTAAATTCTAGCGAGTCTATCCAGTCTTTCTTCATATGAAAGTCCTGCCATCCCAGGAATCAGTCTGGGGAACCTTCTCTGTACTCCCTCTAGGGCAAGAACATCTTTCCTCAGATTAGGAGACGTCATTCTCATGAAGGTTCCTTGTGCTTTCCCCCATCGTTCTACATCTCTGCAACAATATCCGCTTTCTCTCTGCATGACAGTGGCGATAAGAGTTGGGAAATGGGAATTATCAGAGGGTTGTAGAAATTTGGTGAAATTCCCGCTGTCGGGATGAGGACGGTCCATCTCAGTCAATTGAGATTTGTGTTTTATTTCTTTCAGGAGGAAGCTGGTCGCAAGCGAAGGTAGGACATTATCTTGACGGAAACAGTGTAAGTGTTTTGTGGAACACCTTAAAACATTTCTAATGCTCAGTTTATAAACAGCTGTTCAATATTTGCAGGGTTAGTGATGAAGCCAAACCACTGTCGGTGGTAGATGAAGCCTTGCCGATTGAAAAGTTTCATTGCCCTGTTTCGTTCAACACGGCATTCAGAGAAACATCTGATGACTTCAAGCGAGGTAAAGCTTGTACCTTCACCATTATTCTTGTTTCTGATATCTTTAAGCAATACCTAGATGCAAACATTAATGGTCTTTTGGACTGAAGGGAAATTGGATCTACCACTAAACCCATCAGCTGGGAAGCATCACAGAGTCAGACGTTCATACTCTCCTGCTTTGGGTGAAATACTGTAGCTATTCACCCTATCTGTGTACCTTATATAGATCTTATACACATCTATAAAAACACCCGGACGGGCTCCAAAGACAAATGGCCCTGCCTGCCCAACGTCTCCTTATAACCCAGCCCTTCAAACCTGATGAAATTATCGTAAATACTTTTGCACCCTCTCTAATTTACTAACAACCATATAGTGTCAAATTTAATATCCTGACCTATGAAAGCATGAGTGACGAACACAATCTTCACCACCCTGCCTGTCACTGTTGCATCTTCCATGGCAGTGTGTACCTGCAGCCCGAGATCTCTCAGTTCTATAACGTTCCCCATTTACTGTGTATGTCCTGCCCTGGTTTGTCTCAGCAAAGTGCATCACCTCACCTTCACATGAATAAATCCCACCTGCCATTCCTGACCCCATTGGCCCAGTTCACCGGGATCACATTTACTCTCAGATCACCTTCTTCACTCTCCACAATGTTACCAATTTTAGTTCCATCTGCAAACTGACTAACCGTGCAACCTACATACACACCCAATCGTGTATATAAATAAGGAACAACAGTGGACTCTGTCTCCAGTCTGAAACATGACCCTCTACCAACATCCTCTGTCTGCGACCTTCCGGTAAATGTTGTATTCCATCGGCTAATTCACCCCGGATTCCATGAGATCCAACCTTCCAGAGCAGCCTCTCATGCGGTGTGTAGAAGTTGCATCTCTCAGAGGGCAGTGAATATCTGGCATGTTGTGCCCAAGGTGGTGGTGAAAAGCTGAGTTATTGGATATGTGCAACTTGGCTACAAATAAATATTTGATAGATCCAGTATTTAAGATTATGGGGAACTCACACAGAATAGGAATTGGTGCCAGCTTAGATCAGCCATGATCACATTGAATGGAGGGGCAAGCCTGAGGAGCGGATTCTAATCCTGCTCCTGTTTTCTTGTGTTCCTATGCTCCTGTGTACCGATAAATTGACAGACTTGACACAGAGGAATTGAAGCAAAGATTAACAATAGTTGTTCCTGGGACAATGAGTTTGCTGTGCGGGGTGAGATTGAGTAGACTAGGCATGTGTACTCTAGAATTTGGGTGTATAGGAGGAGATCTCAGTAAAACACAAAGTTCTTACAGGGCTCAGTGGGTTGGATGCAGGGAGGATGTTTCCCCTGTCTGTGGGGTCTGGAGAACGGGCACCCTCTCAGAATGTGGGCTGCAACATGTAGGACAGAGATAAGGAGACATTACTGCACGCAGAGACTGGGGGACCTTTGGAATTCCCTGCACAGGTGGCTGTGGAGACTCAGTCATTCAGTGCTCTTGGAGCTGAGAGCCATGGTTGTACATTACAGCGTCGGGCCGTTTGGCCCATCATGTCCATGTCCACCTATTTCCCATCTTTACTAACGATTTGCCCAGATTACATTGGTATTCTTCTGCACCAAACCTAGATAAGTGCCTCAAATATAATGATTAGATCTCACCACCGCCTCCTCTGTAGCATGTTGCAGATATCACCCACTCTCAGTGTAAAGAAAACTTCGTACTCAGATCCACTTTAAAATTCCTTGCTCTCAAGATAAACCTGTACTCTCTTGATCTGATATCCCTGCTGCAGCACCGATCTCTGCTGCACTCCACCAGTCACAGACCTCCAAGCAGAAAAATCATCCTTCTACCGCAACCTTCTACCTCCAAACACCAAGCCAATTGTGGATCCATTTCATCAGCTCGCCTTGGATCCCATCTGCCTTCACTTTCTGGACCAGCCTTACATGCGCAACATTGTCAAGTCCCTCAGTGAAGTTCATATATTGGTTCACAATGAGATCAGTGTGTTCTTGGTTGTACACACCCATCAAATCCTCCCGTGAATCCCCTCTCTTTCAGCGACCCTACAACCACAAGTCCCCACATATTCTGTCCAACACCCGGTCATTCAACCTCTGCTTCCTCCCATGGTCCAAGCCACCCGTCCCTCTCTCTCACCCTCCACTCAAAGAAACAGGGGCAGGTTCTCTGGCCCCACATGTCTCCCCCTCCCATTCACTATGATCATGGCGACTCCACCCCACACCTCTACCTCCTCTTTAACAACCTCAAACTACCACTCACCTCAATATCCTCTTTGCTCCGATCTGCCTCCATTTCTGAATAGCCCGCTTCATTTTTCCATCCCCACCGCAATATCGCAATCCTCCTCACTCTCTGCACTCGTCCTCCCCGTCCACCCTCCCCCACCTCACGATATTCCCCTCTCCTTCCCTGGATAAAAACTGTGGGAAAGATGTCTGTTGTCCACCCGATGTGGTTGGGGTGAAACCCCGGGCAAGGTTCCAGTTGTCCGCCCGCCTGTGCCTGAGGCCGAGCGGCTTCTCCCCCGGTCCCGGGGCCGCGCTGCCCGAGTCTCCCCCCGACCCCCGGGGACTCTCTGATTCTCTGCTTCTCCCCCCAGTCTCCGTCACCCTGGATGTGGAAACAGCGCATCCGCGGCTCGAGGTGTCTGAGGATCGGAAGAGGGTGAGACTGACCGGGACCGAGAGGCGTCTCCCTGACACCGGGAAGAGGTTTACAGGCTGGGTGTGTGTGCTGGGATCAGAGGGATTCACATCGGGGAGACATTACTGGGAGGTGGAGGTGGCGGGGAGTCAGTGGTGGAGGCTGGGAGTCGCCGCAGGGTCTGTGGAGAGGATGAGAGGGGTCAACCTGACCCCGGAGACTGGGTTCTGGAGCATCGGGCGGTGGTTTGGCGGGTTTGTTGCATTCACCTCCTCTCCATCCCATCTCCCCGCCCGTCACATCCCCGGGAGGGTGGGAGTTTATCTCAGTTACGAGTCCGGGACAGTTTCATTTTACGACGCGGACACCAAGTCCCATCTCCACACCTTCACTGGGAATAAATTCACGGAGAAACTTTATCCTTTCTTTGCGCCTTGGGATGGAAACAACTGGCTGAGAATCTGCTTCGGTTCCGCTCCGGGTGTGTAAAAAAAATGTAAATGTGGGAGTTGAAATAAACCGCAACTGAAATCAGAGCTGTCTGTCTGTCTGTCGATCCGTTCATTTTAACGCGTTAACCGCGTCCGGCAACGGAACAGAAATTACTTTTGTGAAAATATAAAGATTGAAACAATCTCCATTCCCGCGGATTCAGCAGCAGCCGCGGGCGGCGGGTCCTGAGCTCCGGGCTCCCCCGGGTCCTAAACTCCCCCAGAGTCACAACGCGACACAAGCGGTGTTGGTGCGGAATTCAACAGCGGAGTAAAGGCGAGTTTGGGGGTAGGTGGAGATAGAAGGGCGGAACAACATCGGAAGTGGTCAAGATCTTACTTTTGATATAGATTTAAACTAAAATGTATTTACAAATAAGATCCGACATAATATTTATAGCGGATAGATGGATAGAGGTATTTTAGAAATTGGTATATATGAGGGAGATTGAATTGAGTTACGCGAAGTGCGTGTAGGATGGTGTTAGTGTGCGGAGATTGTTGGTCGGCGTAGGCTTGGTGGACCGAGGGGCTCGTTTCCACTCTGTCGTCAAATTAAACAAATTGCGAGCAATTTCGCAAAGTGCAAAGTGAGTAACTCAGCTGGTTTCCCCCAAGAATGATACCCAAAGCGTTGAGTTACTCCAGCACTTTGTATCCACAAGTACATCCACTTCCTCCCGAATGAGGAAGTTCAAACAGGCTGCCACCTGGCGTCACCTCGTCCGTTACTCAATTCTCCAACACATTGCACAACACCGGATCATGCAAACTATTCCGTGAATCATTTCACCCCATCATTTTGCTGGAGCTACTATAGAAAACATAGAAAAATAGGTGCTGGAGTAGGCCATTCGGCCCTTCAAGCCTGCATAGCCATCCAACTCAGTATACCACCCTGCCTTCTCTCCATACCCCCTGATCCCTTTAGCCACAAGGGCCACATCTAACTCCCTCTTAAATATAGCCAATGAACTGGCCTCAACTACCTTCTGTGGCAGAGAAATCCACAGATTCACCACTCTCTGTGTAAAAAATGATTTTCTCATCTCGGTCCTAAAAGACTTCCCTCTTATCCTTAAACTGTGACCCCTAGTTCTGGACTTCCCCAACATCGGGAATAATCTTCCTGCATCTAGCCTGTCCAACCCCTTAAGAATTTTGTAAGTTTCTATCACATCCCCCCTCAATCTTCTAAATTTCTTCGTGTACAAGCCGAGTCTATCCAGTCTTTCTTCATATGAAAGTCCTGCCATCCCAGGAATCAGTCTGGTGAACCTTCTCTGTACTCCCTCTACGGCAAGAATGTCTTTCCTCAGATTAGGAGACCAAAACTGTACGCACTCATTTGTTTTTGTATAAAAATTCAAAAATGTTGGATGGAAATTTTTGAAATCTTCACAAAATTAATTAAAATAAAATTGATACCAAAAGCAGAATTGATTATTTTTTGGAACAATGGAAGGCAGCCCTGAACTAACTGTGTTTCAAAAGAATCTATTTAATTACGGGTTAATAACGGGAAAAAAACTTATACTTAAATTCTGGAAAAACGCCCCTATACCAACAGTGTTGATGTGTGGGGAACGCTGGTCGGTACGGGCTCAGTGGGCCGAATGGCCTGTTTCCGCGCTGTATCTCGAAATCAAATTAAACAAATTACAAAACCAGGGCTAGACATGGCACAACAAACGTGAATAAAAGCATTACACCAAAATTAATTAAATATGCTACACATTTTTTACACAATTATGAAATTTCAAATATTGTACCAGGAATTTTCATTACAACAATGGCGAATGAATACACTAGATGGCAGTAAAATGCAAACCATTTTTTAAATTACAGTAAAAATATCCAGTTTACAACCCAGCGGTATGAATATTGATTCCTCTAGCACCATAACCCCTGCATCCCCTCTCTCTCTGTCCCTTCCCCACACAAGTACTTCTACCAGCTTCAAAGCCGTCTTGTTGAGTCTCATTGTCTGTAACTCATTCGCATCCAGCCCGCAGCTAACATGGACATTTCTTCCCAATAACCCTTTCTGGCTTAAGCCCTCCCTTCACCACCTCCAGTTTAAATTCCATTTGGAATATTATGGAGGGCCAAGAAACCAAGAACCAAGAACCAAGAACATAGAAAATAGGTGCAGGAGTAGGCGATTCAGCCCTTCGAGCCAGCACCGCCATTCAATATGATCATGGCTGATCATCTAAAATCAGTAACCCGTTCCTGCTTTCTTCCCATATCCCTTGATTCCATTAGCCCGAAGAGCTAGGTAGACACAACATGCTGGAGTAACTCAGCGGGACAGGCGGCACCTTTGGAGAGACGGAATTCCTTCTCTCCAGAGATTCTGCCAGTGCCACCGAGTTACTCCAGCATGTTGTGTCTCCCTTCAATTTAAACCAGCATCTGCAGTTCTTTCCTAGCCGTAAGAGCTATATTTAACTCCCTCTTGAATATATCCAGTGAATTGGCCTCCACTGCCTTCTGTGGCAGAGAATTCCACAGATTCACAACTCTCTGGGTGAAAAAGTTTTTCCTCATCTCAGTTCTAAATGGATTACCACTTAGTCTCACACTGTGACACCTGTCACTGGACTCCCCCAACATCGGGAACATTTTTTCCAGCATCAAGTCTTTTTCTAACCACGGCCTGTTCCCTTTATCATTGTTATTTTTTTGCATATCTTTCATTCATTTGTTCCATATCTTCCTCTATCACCATCTATATCTCTTGTTTCCTTTTCCCCTGAATCTCAGTGTGAAGAAGGGCCTCGACCCGAAACGTCACCTATTCCTTTTCTCCAGAGAAGCTGTCTGGCCCACGGAGTTTCTCCAGCTTTATGTTCTCAAATATCTTCATTGTGTGAAGTTTTTTTAAATAACATCGAACATTGTTCTTAAGTCCATCTGAATGCTTTTATTTTTAAGCCGTTTGGATAACAGTGAGACCCTTGGGTTTAACAAACCCACTCCCCCTATGATGTGACACAAACCTCAGGAAAATCCAAGTGTCATAAATCCAAAGTAACAGGCAGTTATTTGGGATATGAAGCTGGATCCAATCCCTTAAGGGCCTGTCCCACCTGGGCATCATTTGCGCGTCACGCAGGTGAAAGCAACAGGTGTCCTAAACTTTCTGAGGAACAACTTTCATCATTGTTCAACTTCTGTCAAGGAGAAGCTATACTTCACTCTCGTTAGACCTCATTTGGACTACGCAGTTGCAGCATGGGACCCATACACAAATAAAAACATTTCATCCATCGAATGTGTCCAAAGACAGGCAGCTCGATTTGTTACGATGAGAGAGAAGCGAGTATCACCAAAACATCTGAGTTATCTGGGGTGGAACCCTCTACAAGACAGACGTGAAGCTCACCGTTTGACCTGTTTTTACAAAATGTTAAATGGTCAGCTCGACAGAGACTACAAGACCTACACCAAACCCAAACCAATTAGGAGCAGACGAGGGCATTCGATTCAATTTGTGATCCCAGCTACAAAGACAGATGTGTACAGCAATTCGTTCTTCCCCCGCACAATTAAAGCATGGAATAATCTCCACCCAACTATAGTTACCCAACCAGATGCAACTACATTTAAAGTAGCTCTCTCTTCCGAATAACCCTTTCTGGCTTAATCCCTCCCTTCACCACCTCCAGTTTAAATTCCAGTTGGAATATTTTGGAGGACCAAAAACAAAGGATTTATTTTTGTTTTGTATTTTTATTAGAAGCAATCTACAGTAGTATAAACCGCGGCATACGACAAAATACATTTTGTGTACAACTTCTATTTTAAATTTAACAAGAAAGAAATAGAACGAGAAAGAGAAAGAGTGAAGGAAGTAGTGATGTCAGACTCAGATTCAGATTCAGAATCAAACTTTATTGTCATTGTGCAGTGTACAGTACAGAGACAACGAAATGCAGTTAGCAACTCACCCAGAAGAGCGAAAATAGAATAATGAGCAATAAATATATATACGTACATACAGTCGTACTAGTGCAATTTTTTTGGGGGGAGGAGTGTCCGGGGGTGGGAGGGGGGGGGGGGGTGACTGGCAATCACCGAGGTACAGAGTTAAGTAATGTAACAGCCGCAGGGAAGAAGCTGTTCCTGGACCTGCTGGTCCGGCAACGGAGAGACCTGTAGCACCTCCCGGATGGGAGGAGGGTAAACAGACTGTGGCTGGGGTGAGAGCAGTCCTTGACGATGCAGAGCGCCCTTCGCAGACATCGCTTGCTCTGGACAGACGCAATGGAGGGGAGTGAGGAACCGGTGATGCGTTGGGCAATTTTTACCACCCTCTGCAGTGCTTTCCAGATGTGTAAACATCTGGACTGCCAGATGTGCAGACCAGGGGAGAGCAAGTGATAGCCTATAGGAAAATAAAGAAGGAAACCCATAAAATAATTTTTTAAAAGCGAAAAAAAAGAAAGGAGCAAAGAAGAAAAAATGGACCCTTATGTGTGGATATACCGGCTTCATATCTCACCACACCCATCACCCAGTTCGTGAATCGGTTGATTTCCAGAGTTGTGTTGCACCATACTATACTTGTAATGAATCAATTAAAGGAGACCATGTCTTTAAAAATTGCTCTGATTTTCCTGCTAAGACGAGTCTCATATCTTCAAGATGTAGCGTCTCAGACATGCCGTGCGAGGATTTTGAGAATCCCAAAGTCCTGGTGCGCCGCGCTACCACACGTCACTGCCTACGCCACCACGTCTCACCAGGCGCCTTGCGCACGTCGTGCCTCGTGACGCATAAATGATTTTGCGTAAATGACGCACAAATGACGCCCAAGTGGGACTGGCCCTTTAATCATCAAAAGCCTCCCGCTGCCTCAGCAAGGCCAGCGGCATAATCAAGGACGTCGCACCCTGGCCACTCCCTCTTCTCCCCTCTCCCACCACGCAAAAGTATAGATGTGAAAACGCACACCTCCAGATTCAGGGACAGTTTCTTCCCAGCTGTTATCCGGCAACTGAATCATCCTACCACAACCAGGATGTGGTGCCATCCTCAACTACTATCTACCTCATTGGTGACCCTTGGACTCTCCTCGATCAGAGTTTGCTGGCTTTACTTTGCACTAAACACGATTCCCTTATCATGTATCCGTAAACGGCTCGATTGTAATCTTGTATTGTCTTTCCGCCAACTGGATAGCACGAAACATAATAGTTTTTCACGGCACCTCGTTACACGTGACAATTAATGAAACAAAACCAAAAAGCCATTCCGTCTTCCATGAGACGTTCCCTCTGTGAAGATTGCTTCGTGATGGGAGGAGGGCAGTAGGTTCTGAAGATGACAGTCAACTCTTCCTGCTGTTGATCACATGCAGGACTGGGCCTTCAGGCACACCTGTGGGAAGGGTGGACGGTCGGGCAGGTAATATTCACCTGGACTCGTTGCGGTGAGCTACACAAACCGCTGGTGGTGGAATAGCCCAACCAGGGTGGCCAAGGGTGGAGGAAGCTCTCGCACTTCAGTCCCAACTCCTGTCTCTCAGGGACCGGCAATCGCTCATCCAGGTGGGCCACTGGCGTGAGGTAGACCTGCAGAGCAACAATGGAGAGCAGAAACAGCAGAAGCCTCTTCACCACATCCTTCTCAGCTGGGATGGTCTTCCGAGGCTGTGGATCCAAATAGAGAGAGAGTCAATGAAAGGATCTAGGGAATAGTCTCACTCGCTAGAATTTAGAAGATTGAGGGGGGATCTCATAGAAACGTACAAAATTCTAGAAGCTGCTGAACCCGCTGAGTTTCTCCAGCTTTTTTGTGTACCTTCGATTTTCCAGCATCTGCAGTTCCTTCTTGAACAAAATTCTTAAGGGGTTGGACAGGCTAGATGCAGGAAGATTGTTCCCGATATTGGGAAAGTCCAGAACTAGGGGCCACACACATTCTAAGGATAAAGGGGAAATCTTTTAGGACTGAGATGAGAAAAAATATTTTTTACACAGAGAGTGGTGAATCTGTGGAATTCTCTGCCACGGAAGGTAGTTGAGGCCAGTCTCATTGGCAATATTTAAGAGGGAGTTAGATGTGGCCCTTGTGGCTAAAGGGATCAGTGGGTATGGAGAGAAGGCAGGTATAGGATACTGAGTTGGATTATCAGCCATGATCATATTGAATGGCGGTGCCACCCTGGAGCTTACTGTGGCAACGTGAGGGTACAACATAGGAAACATCAGGATGTTACTGAGGCAATAAATAGATTAATGGCTGCCACGGTGGCGCAGTGGTAGAGTTGCTGCCTTACAACGCTTGCAGCGCCAGAGACCCGGGTTCGATCCCGGCTATGTGTGCTTGTCTGTACGGAGTTTGTACGTTCTCCCCGTGACCTGTGTGAGTTTTCCCCGTGATCTCCGGTTTCCTCCCAGTCTCCAAAGACGTACAGGTTTGTAGGCTGAATAGCTCGGTGTATGTGTAAATTGTCCATAGTGTGTGTGGGGTGGTGTTAATGTGCGGGGTTCACTAGTCGGTGGGCCGAAGGGCCAGTTCCCACGCTGTATCTCTGAACTAATCTAAACTCGCTGCCTGGGCCCGTTCTTGCATCCCCACTCCAGTCATTGTACTAGTTTCATTGTCGTCCTGTCGAGTTTCACTATCTGTGAAACTCATTATCACCTCGCCCACAGCCAACAATGGACCATTGTGGGCTCCACTTTTCATTGATCCTTTTTGCATACCTTTCATTCATTGGTTCTCTGTCTCCATACTAAACTACCAAACTATCTTGTAGTAATCAAAATTTCGCACAGCACGGCTCAAGAACAGGCCACCACGTCTGCTGAACCTGCGCCCAAGATCGGTGTTGTAATGGGGCGTAATGTCGAGGATAGACTGATGTCTAACGTCCCACCGCCAATATAGCCTCTCTTCTCTCACCTCTCTAACATTCTCATCCTCTCTCTCTCTCATCCAGCTCTCTCTCTCCTAGCTTCTCGCTCCTCGCTCTCTCTCTGTCTCTCTTCTCTTCTCCTCCTCTCTCTCTCCTCGCTCCTCCCCCTCGCGTCTCCCTCCCGTATCCAGCAGCTCATCCTCCTCTCTCGCTCCATCCTCCCCCTCGTTCGTCTCTCTCACTTCTCTCCTTCTCTCTCTCTCCTCCACTCTTCCTCACCTTCTCTCTCTTCTCATCTTCTACTCACTCTCTCGTCTCTCTCCTATCTCTCGCTCTCTCCTCTTCTCTCTCTACCCCCTGCAAGTTGCTGCATTACGAGAAAGCCTCGAGCGTTCGGGGAGAGCAGCGCGGAGAGCGTAAGAGGAGAAGTCGGCGGCTGCGGCAACGCTCCACTGCCTGCGGGCCACAAAGAAGCCCTTCCCGGGGCTGCCAGTGCGGGGCCCGCTGGCGGGGGGCCAGCAGCAAGCCCGGGGGTCCCGCCGACAAACCCCACCCCCCAGAGCCGCCCACAGCCCCAAACATCCCACCCTCCGGCACCCCCACCTGCCCACAAATGACCCGCGGCAGAGGCAACTGGGGAGGGGGGAAGGGGGGAAGGACGCATCACCATCCCCCTGGACCACCCACTCCCCTCCCTCCTCACACCTCCCCTGGCCCCCTCCCTCAACGGCCCTGCGACCCCCAGCAATGTCTGCCCCTCCCCGAAATGAACCGACCCCCCCACTCCCCCCCCCCCCCCCCCCCCGAACCTTTGCTTTCTCCCACAGGAGAAGTTTCTTTTTTGAACTAGATCTGTACGTTTATATTGCATTTGTACTTTATTTAATAGGAACCTTTTTTCTTCTTCTTTTGTTTCGGTTTGCCACAGCAGGCGGACCCTGGGGAACGGGGAAAGTGGATGGGCCCGGAGGGGTGGAGGGGTCGGGGGGAGAGGTTGGATGCGACGTACGGAACCACAGGTTTGCACGATAATCCCGCAACTCATTCGTGAATGGAGGGGCGAGAGAGGGGGAGAAAAGAGTTAAGAGGAGAGAATGAGAGGATTGGAGGGCGAGGGGGAGAGTGGGAGGAGCGGAGAGGGAGCTTGGGGAGGACTGAGGAGGGAGTGGGAGAGAGAGAGGGTGGGAGGTTAGAGAGGGGAGGAGAGAGAGTTGGAGGAGGATTCGGGGGAGTGGAGGGGGCAAATATTAGTCGCCGGGGAGCGCGTGATCGAGACCCATGGAAGGTCGGGGAGAGGAGGGGGCGTAGGGTGGGCATCTGTCCCCGTAGGGCCCGAGACAGGTGGCACGGTGTAGACTGTCTTTGTACCCTCCCGCACCTCCCCTCCCACCCCCTCCCACCCCTTGTGTCCTCCCCCTTCCCTCAACACAGTCACGCATGTGGGAGTCTCTTCATCCCCCCCCCTCCCCCGCCACAGATCGGATATATTGAAATAAAATTGGTCTTGCTCAACACTGGAGGTAGCGTGGGGGACATTGAATGAAGCGCCGGCCGGGGGCGGTGTACTGTACTGTCTGTGTGGACTTTGGTGCGTTCCTTCCCTTGACCTGCGTGTGATTCCTCCCACACTCCAAAAGACGTCATATTTGCAGGTTATTGGCTTCGGTAAAGCTACAATTGTGTGTAGGTGGTGTTGTGTAATGGTGTTAGTGTACCGGGAGAGGAGAGGGAAAGGGGATTGTCCCCCTTGGGGTAAAAAATCATAAGTGATAGAGTAGAAGACCATTCGGCCCATCAAGTCTACCCCGCTATTCAATTGTG
>NC_045991.1:8269672-8339058 GCF_010909765.2 Amblyraja radiata
AAGTGTAGTACAGTGTAGTGTAGTGTAGTGTAGTGTAGTGTAGTGTAGTGTAGTGTAGTACAGTGTAGTGTAGTGTAGTGTAGTACAGTGTAGTGTAGTGTAGTGTAGTGTAGTGTAGTGTAGTGTAGTGTAGTACAGTGTAGTGTAGTGTAGTACAGTGTAGTGTAGTGTAGTGTAGTACAGTGTAGTGTAGTGTAGTGTAGTACAGTGTAGTGTAGTGTAGTGTAGTGTAGTGTAGTGTAGTGTAGTGTAGTACAGTGTAGTGTAGTGTAGTGTAGTACAGTGTAGTGTAGTGTAGTGTAGTGTAGTGTAGTGTAGTGTAGTGTAGTGTAGTGTAGTGTAGTACAGTGTAGTGTAGTGTAGTACAGTGTAGTTTAGTGTAGTGTAGTCATATATAGTACAGTGTAGTGTAGTGTAGTGTATTGTAGTGTAGTGTAGTGTAGTGCAGTGTAGTGTAGTGTAGTACAGTGTAGTGTAGGGTAGTGTAGTACAGAACACGTGTGTGTGTGGTCAATATATATAAATATATAGTACAGTTACAGTGTAGTGTTGTGTAGTATAGGGTAATATATAGTGCAGTGTAGTACAGTGTAGTACAGAACACGTGTGTGTAACTGGTCAATATAGTGCAGTGTAGTGTAGTCTAGACTACACACACACAGTGTTCTGTAACTACACTGTACTGTAACTAGATGGACGGAGCTGAGGTAAATAATGTTGTAAATGTTGTAAATGTGTGTGTGGTCAATATATATAAATATATAGTACAGTGTAGTGTAGTACAGAATTAGTACAGAACTGGTCATTATAGTGCAGTGTAGTGTAGGGTAGTCATATCTAGTACAGTGTAGTACAGAACACATGTGTGTAACTGGTCAATATAGTGTAGTGTAGTTCTGTAACTACACTGTACTGTAACTAGACAGATGGAGCTCAGGTAAATAATGTTGTAAATGCAGTTTAGTGTAGTCCAGTATAGTGTAGTATAGTTGTAGTGTAGTACAGAACACGTGTGTGTGTGTGTGGAACTGGTCAATATAGTGCAGTGTAGTGTAGTCTAGACCGCACACACAGTGTTCTGTAACTACACGTGTACTACACTGTACTGTAACTAGACAGACGGAGCTGAGGTAAATAATGTTGTAAATGTGTGTGTGGTCAATATATATAAATATATAGTACAGTATAAATATAGTACAGTGTAGTGTAGGGTAGTGTAGGGTAGTGTAGTGTAGTGTAGTGTAGTACAGAACACGTGTGTGTAACTGGTCAATATAGTGCAGTGTAGTCTAGTACAGAACACGTGTGTGTAACTGGTCAATATAGTGCAGTGTAGTCTAGTACAGAACACGTGTGTGTAACTGGTCAATATAGTGCAGTGTAGTCTAGTACAGAACACGTGTGTGTAACTGGTCAATATAGTGCAGTGTAGTCTAGTACAGAACACGTGTGTGTAACTGGTCAATATAGTACAGTGTAGTGTAGGGTAGTGTAGTGCAGTGTAGTCTAGTACAGAACACGTGTGTGTAACTGGTCAATATAGTGCAGTGCAGTCTAGTACAGAACACGTGTGTTTAACTGGTCAATATAGTGCAGTGTAGTCTAGTACAGAACACGTGTGTGTAACTGGTCAATATAGTACAGTGTAGTGTAGGGTAGTGTAGTGCAGTGTAGTCTAGTACAGAACACGTGTGTGTAACTGGTCAATATAGTGCAGTGTAGTCTAGTACAGAACACGTGTGTGTAACTGGTCAATATAGTGCAGTGTAGTCTAGTACAGAACACGTGTGTGTAACTGGTCAATATAGTACAGTGTAGTGTAGGGTAGTGTAGTGCAGTGTAGTCTAGTACAGAACACGTGTGTGTAACTGGTCAATATAGCGCAGTGCAGTCTAGTACAGAACACGTGTGTTTAACTGGTCAATATAGTGCAGTGTAGTCTAGTACAGAACACGTGTGTGTGTGTGGTGTCAATGTAGTGTAGACTAGACCGCACACGCAGTGTTCTGTAACTACACTGTACTGTAACTAGACAGACGGAGCTGAGGTAATTAATGTTGTAAATGTAGTAAAGTGTGTGTGGTCAATATATATAAATATATAGTAGAGTGTAGTGTAGGGTAGTGTAGTGTAGGGTAGTCATATATAGTGTAGTGTAGTGCAGTGTAGTACAGAACACGTGTGTGTATGTAACAGGTTAATATAGTGTAGTGTAATCTAGACCACACACACACAGTGTTCTGTAACTACATTGTACTGTGTATAATGTAGTGTAAATATAGTGCAGTGTAGTTACAGTACAGTACACTGTGTGGAACTGGTCAATATAGCGTAGTGTAGTTCTGTAACTACACTGTACTGTAACTAGACAGACGGAGCTGAGATAAATAATGTTGTAAATGTTGTAAATGTGTGTGTGGTCAATATATATAAATATATAGTACAGTGCAGTGTAGTTATAGTGCAGTGTAGTACAGAACACGTGTGTGTGTGGTCAATATATATAAATATATAGTGTAGTGTAGTTATAGTGCAGTGTAGTACAGAACACGTGTGTATGTGGAACTGGTCAATATAGTGCAGTGTAGACTAGACCACACACACAGTGTTCTGTAACTACACGTATACTGTGTATAATGTAGTGTAAATATAGTGCAGTGTAGTACACTGTGTGGAACTGGTCAATATAGTGTAGTGTAGTTCTGTAACTACACTGTGCCGTAACTAGACAGACTGAGCTGAGGTAAATAATGTTGTAAATGTGTGTGTGGTCAATATATATAAATATATAGTACAGTATAAATATAGTACAGTGTAGTGTAGGGTAGGGTAGTCATATATAGTGTAGTACAGTGTAGTGTACAGTACAGAACACGTGTGTGTGTGGAACTGGTCAATATAGTGTAGTGTAGTTCTGTACTACACTACTGTAACTAGACGGACAGAGCTGAGGTAAATAATGTTGTAAATGTAGTTTAGTGTAGTCTAGTATAGTGTAGTATAGTTGTAGTGTAGTACAGAACACGTGTGTGTGTGTGTGTGTGTGTGTGGAACTGGTCAATATAGTGTAGTCTAGACCACACACACAGTGTTCTGTAACTACACGTGTACTACACTGCACTGTAACTAGACGGACAGAGCTGAGGTAAATAATGTTGTAAATGTCTGTTAATATCACGATGTAAATACAGTTATAGTGCAGTACAGTGTAGTGTGGTCTAGTATAAATATAGTTATAGTGTAGTACAGTGTAGTGTGGTCTAGTATAAATACAGTTATAGTGTAGTACAGTGTAGTGTGGTCTAGTATAAATACAGTTATAGTGTAGTACAGTGTAGTGTGGTCTAGTATAAATACAGTTATAGTGTAGTACAGTGTAGTGTGGTCTAGTATAAATACAGTTATAGTGTAGTACAGTGTAGTGTGGTCTAGTATAAATATAGTTATAGTGTAGTACAGTGTAGTGTGGTCTAGTATAAATATAGTTATAGTGTAGTACAGTGTAGTGTGGTCTAGTATAAATACAGTTATAGTGTAGTACAGTGTAGTGTGGTCTAGTATAAATACAGTTATAGTGTAGTACAGTGTAGTGTGGTCTAGTATAAATATAGTTATAGTGTAGTACAATGTAGTGTGGTCTAGTATAAATACAGTTATAGTGTAGTACAGTGTAGTGTGGTCTAGTATAAATACAGTTATAGTGTAGTACAGTGTAGTGTGGTCTCATATAAATATAGTTATAGTGTAGTACAGTGTAGTCTGGTCTAGTATAAATACAGTTATAGTGTAGTACAGTGTAGTGTGGTCTAGTATAAATACAGTTATAGTGTAGTACAGTGTAGTGTGGTCTAGTATAAATACAGTTATAGTGTAGTACAGTGTAGTGTGGTCTAGTATAAATACAGTTATAGTGTAGTACAGTGTAGTGTGGTCTAGTATAAATACAGTTATAGTGTAGTACAGTGTAGTGTGGTCTAGTATAAATACAGTTATAGTGTAGTACAGTGTAGTGTGGTCTAGTATAAATACAGTTATAGTGTAATACAGTGTAGTGTGGTCTAGTATAAATACAGTTATAGTGTAGTACAGTGTAGTGTGGTCTAGTATAAATATAGTTATAGTGTAGTACAGTGTAGTGTGGTCTAGTATAAATACAGTTATAGTGTAGTACAGTGTAGTGTGGTCTAGTATAAATATAGTTATAGTGTAGTACAGTGTAGTGTGGTCTAGTATAAATATAGTTATAGTGTAGTACAGTGTAGTGTGGTCTAGTATAAATATAGTTATAGTGTAGTACAGTGTAGTGCGGTCTAGTATAAATACAGTTATAGTGTAGTACAGTGTAGTGTGGTCTAGTATAAATACAGTTATAGTGTAGTACAGTGTAGTGTGGTCTAGTATAAATATAGTTATAGTGTAGTACAGTGTAGTGTGGTCTAGTATAAATACAGTTATAGTGTAGTACAGTGTAGTGTGGTCTAGTATAAATATAGTTATAGTGTAGTACAGTGTAGTGTGGTCTAGTATAAATATAGTTATAGTGTAGTACAGTGTAGTGTGGTCTAGTATAAATATAGTTATAGTGTAGTACAGTGTAGTGTGGTCTAGTATAAATACAGTTATAGTGTAGTACAGTGTAGTGTGGTCTAGTATAAATACAGTTATAGTGTAGTACAGTGTAGTGTGGTCTAGTATAAATACAGTTATAGTGTAGTACAGTGTAGTGTGGTCTAGTATAAATACAGTTATAGTGTAGTACAGTGTAGTGTGGTCTAGTATAAATACAGTTATAGTGTAGTACAGTGTAGTGTGGTCTAGTATAAATACAGTTATAGTGTAGTACAGTGTAGTGTGGTCTAGTATAAATACAGTTATAGTGTAGTACAGTGTAGTGTGGTCTAGTATAAATACAGTTATAGTGTAGTACAGTGTAGTGTGGTCTAGTATAAATACAGTTATAGTGTAGTACAGTGTAGTGTGGTCTAGTATAAATACAGTTATAGTGTAGTACAGTGTAGTGTGGTCTAGTATAAATACAGTTATAGTGTAGTACAGTGTAGTGTGGTCTAGTATAAATACAGTTATAGTGTAGTACAGTGTAGTGTGGTCTAGTATAAATACAGTTATAGTGTAGTACAGTGTAGTGTGGTCTAGTATAAATATAGTTATAGTGTAGTACAGTGTAGTGTGGTCTAGTATAAATACAGTTATAGTGTAGTACAGTGTAGTGTGGTCTAGTATAAATACAGTTATAGTGTAGTACAGTGTAGTGTGGTCTAGTATAAATACAGTTATAGTGTAGTACAGTGTAGTGTGGTCTAGTATAAATACAGTTATAGTGTAGTACAGTGTAGTGTGGTCTAGTATAAATACAGTTATAGTGTAGTACAGTGTAGTGTGGTCTAGTATAAATATAGTTATAGTGTAGTACAGTGTAGTGTGGTCTAGTATAAATACAGTTATAGTGTAGTACAGTGTAGTGTGGTCTAGTATAAATACAGTTATAGTGTAGTACAGTGTAGTGTGGTCTAGTATAAATACAGTTATAGTGTAGTACAGTGTAGTGTGGTCTAGTATAAATACAGTTATAGTGTAGTACAGTGTAGTGTGGTCTAGTATAAATACAGTTATAGTGTAGTACAGTGTAGTGTGGTCTAGTATAAATACAGTTATAGTGTAGTACAGTGTAGTGTGGTCTAGTATAAATACAGTTATAGTGTAGTACAGTGTAGTGTGGTCTAGTATAAATACAGTTATAGTGTAGTACAGTGTAGTGTGGTCTAGTATAAATACAGTTATAGTGTAGTACAGTGTAGTGTGGTCTAGTATAAATATAGTTATAGTGTAGTACAGTGTAGTGTGGTCTAGTATAAATACAGTTATAGTGTAGTACAGTGTAGTGTGGTCTAGTATAAATACAGTTATAGTGTAGTACAGTGTAGTGTGGTCTAGTATAAATACAGTTATAGTGTAGTACAGTGTAGTGTGGTCTAGTATAAATACAGTTATAGTGTAGTACAGTGTAGTGTGGTCTAGTATAAATACAGTTATAGTGTAGTACAGTGTAGTGTGGTCTAGTATAAATACAGTTATAGTGTAGTACAGTGTAGTGTGGTCTAGTATAAATACAGTTATAGTGTAGTACAGTGTAGTGTGGTCTAGTATAAATACAGTTATAGTGTAGTACAGTGTAGTGTGGTCTAGTATAAATACAGTTATAGTGTAGTACAGTGTAGTGTGGTCTAGTATAAATACAGTTATAGTGTAGTACAGTGTAGTGTGGTCTAGTATAAATACAGTTATAGTGTAGTACAGTGTAGTGTGGTCTAGTATAAATACAGTTATAGTGTAGTACAGTGTAGTGTGGTCTAGTATAAATACAGTTATAGTGTAGTACAGTGTAGTGTGGTCTAGTATAAATACAGTTATAGTGTAGTACAGTGTAGTGTGGTCTAGTATAAATACAGTTATAGTGTAGTACAGTGTAGTGTGGTCTAGTATAAATACAGTTATAGTGTAGTACAGTGTAGTGTGGTCTAGTATAAATACAGTTATAGTGTAGTACAGTGTAGTGTGGTCTAGTATAAATACAGTTATAGTGTAGTACAGTGTAGTGTGGTCTAGTATAAATATAGTTATAGTGTAGTACAGTGTAGTGTGGTCTAGTATAAATACAGTTATAGTGTAGTACAGTGTAGTGTGGTCTAGTATAAATACAGTTATAGTGTAGTACAGTGTAGTGTGGTCTAGTATAAATACAGTTATAGTGTAGTACAGTGTAGTGTGGTCTAGTATAAATACAGTTATAGTGTAGTACAGTGTAGTGTGGTCTAGTATAAATACAGTTATAGTGTAGTACAGTGTAGTGTGGTCTAGTATAAATACAGTTATAGTGTAGTACAGTGTAGTGTGGTCTAGTATAAATACAGTTATAGTGTAGTACAGTGTAGTGTGGTCTAGTATAAATACAGTTATAGTGTAGTACAGTGTAGTGTGGTCTAGTATAAATACAGTTATAGTGTAGTACAGTGTAGTGTGGTCTAGTATAAATACAGTTATAGTGTAGTACAGTGTAGTGTGGTCTAGTATAAATACAGTTATAGTGTAGTACAGTGTAGTGTGGTCTAGTATAAATACAGTTATAGTGTAGTACAGTGTAGTGTGGTCTAGTATAAATACAGTTATAGTGTAGTACAGTGTAGTGTGGTCTAGTATAAATACAGTTATAGTGTAGTACAGTGTAGTGTGGTCTAGTATAAATACAGTTATAGTGTAGTACAGTGTAGTGTGGTCTAGTATAAATACAGTTATAGTGTAGTACAGTGTAGTGTGGTCTAGTATAAATACAGTTATAGTGTAGTACAGTGTAGTGTGGTCTAGTATAAATACAGTTATAGTGTAGTACAGTGTAGTGTGGTCTAGTATAAATACAGTTATAGTGTAGTACAGTGTAGTGTGGTCTAGTATAAATACAGTTATAGTGTAGTACAGTGTAGTGTGGTCTAGTATAAATACAGTTATAGTGTAGTACAGTGTAGTGTGGTCTAGTATAAATACAGTTATAGTGTAGTACAGTGTAGTGTGGTCTAGTATAAATACAGTTATAGTGTAGTACAGTGTAGTGTGGTCTAGTATAAATACAGTTATAGTGTAGTACAGTGTAGTGTGGTCTAGTATAAATACAGTTATAGTGTAGTACAGTGTAGTGTGGTCTAGTATAAATACAGTTATAGTGTAGTACAGTGTAGTGTGGTCTAGTATAAATACAGTTATAGTGTAGTACAGTGTAGTGTGGTCTAGTATAAATACAGTTATAGTGTAGTACAGTGTAGTGTGGTCTAGTATAAATACAGTTATAGTGTAGTACAGTGTAGTGTGGTCTAGTATAAATACAGTTATAGTGTAGTACAGTGTAGTGTGGTCTAGTATAAATACAGTTATAGTGTAGTACAGTGTAGTGTGGTCTAGTATAAATACAGTTATAGTGTAGTACAGTGTAGTGTGGTCTAGTATAAATACAGTTATAGTGTAGTACAGTGTAGTGTGGTCTAGTATAAATACAGTTATAGTGTAGTACAGTGTAGTGTGGTCTAGTATAAATACTAGTTATAGTGTAGTACAGTGTAGTGTGGTCTAGTATAAATACAGTTATAGTGTAGTACAGTGTAGTGTGGTCTAGTATAAATACAGTTATAGTGTAGTACAGTGTAGTGTGGTCTAGTATAAATACAGTTATAGTGTAGTACAGTGTAGTGTGGTCTAGTATAAATACAGTTATAGTGTAGTACAGTGTAGTGTGGTCTAGTATAAATACAGTTATAGTGTAGTACAGTGTAGTGTGGTCTAGTATAAATACAGTTATAGTGTAGTACAGTGTAGTGTGGTCTAGTATAAATACAGTTATAGTGTAGTACAGTGTAGTGTGGTCTAGTATAAATACAGTTATAGTGTAGTACAGTGTAGTGTGGTCTAGTATAAATACAGTTATAGTGTAGTACAGTGTAGTGTGGTCTAGTATAAATACAGTTATAGTGTAGTACAGTGTAGTGTGGTCTAGTATAAATACAGTTATAGTGTAGTACAGTGTAGTGTGGTCTAGTATAAATACAGTTATAGTGTAGTACAGTGTAGTGTGGTCTAGTATAAATACAGTTATAGTGTAGTACAGTGTAGTGTGGTCTAGTATAAATACAGTTATAGTGTAGTACAGTGTAGTGTGGTCTAGTATAAATATAGTTATAGTGTAGTACAGTGTAGTGTGGTCTAGTATAAATACAGTTATAGTGTAGTACAGTGTAGTGTGGTCTAGTATAAATACAGTTATAGTGTAGTACAGTGTAGTGTGGTCTAGTATAAATACAGTTATAGTGTAGTACAGTGTAGTGTGGTCTAGTATAAATACAGTTATAGTGTAGTACAGTGTAGTGTGGTCTAGTATAAATACAGTTATAGTGTAGTACAGTGTAGTGTGGTCTAGTATAAATACAGTTATAGTGTAGTACAGTGTAGTGTGGTCTAGTATAAATACAGTTATAGTGTAGTACAGTGTAGTGTGGTCTAGTATAAATACAGTTATAGTGTAGTACAGTGTAGTGTGGTCTAGTATAAATACAGTTATAGTGTAGTACAGTGTAGTGTGGTCTAGTATAAATACAGTTATAGTGTAGTACAGTGTAGTGTGGTCTAGTATAAATACAGTTATAGTGTAGTACAGTGTAGTGTGGTCTAGTATAAATACAGTTATAGTGTAGTACAGTGTAGTGTGGTCTAGTATAAATACAGTTATAGTGTAGTACAGTGTAGTGTGGTCTAGTATAAATACAGTTATAGTGTAGTACAGTGTAGTGTGGTCTAGTATAAATACAGTTATAGTGTAGTACAGTGTAGTGTGGTCTAGTATAAATACAGTTATAGTGTAGTACAGTGTAGTGTGGTCTAGTATAAATACAGTTATAGTGTAGTACAGTGTAGTGTGGTCTAGTATAAATACAGTTATAGTGTAGTACAGTGTAGTGTGGTCTAGTATAAATACAGTTATAGTGTAGTACAGTGTAGTGTGGTCTAGTATAAATACAGTTATAGTGTAGTACAGTGTAGTGTGGTCTAGTATAAATACAGTTATAGTGTAGTACAGTGTAGTGTGGTCTAGTATAAATACAGTTATAGTGTAGTACAGTGTAGTGTGGTCTAGTATAAATACAGTTATAGTGTAGTACAGTGTAGTGTGGTCTAGTATAAATACAGTTATAGTGTAGTACAGTGTAGTGTGGTCTAGTATAAATACAGTTATAGTGTAGTACAGTGTAGTGTGGTCTAGTATAAATACAGTTATAGTGTAGTACAGTGTAGTGTGGTCTAGTATAAATACTAGTTATAGTGTAGTACAGTGTAGTGTGGTCTAGTATAAATACAGTTATAGTGTAGTACAGTGTAGTGTGGTCTAGTATAAATACAGTTATAGTGTAGTACAGTGTAGTGTGGTCTAGTATAAATACAGTTATAGTGTAGTACAGTGTAGTGTGGTCTAGTATAAATACAGTTATAGTGTAGTACAGTGTAGTGTGGTCTAGTATAAATACAGTTATAGTGTAGTACAGTGTAGTGTGGTCTAGTATAAATACAGTTATAGTGTAGTACAGTGTAGTGTGGTCTAGTATAAATACAGTTATAGTGTAGTACAGTGTAGTGTGGTCTAGTATAAATACAGTTATAGTGTAGTACAGTGTAGTGTGGTCTAGTATAAATATAGTTATAGTGTAGTACAGTGTAGTGTGGTCTAGTATAAATACAGTTATAGTGTAGTACAGTGTAGTGTGGTCTAGTATAAATACAGTTATAGTGTAGTACAGTGTAGTGTGGTCTAGTATAAATACAGTTATAGTGTAGTACAGTGTAGTGTGGTCTAGTATAAATACAGTTATAGTGTAGTACAGTGTAGTGTGGTCTAGTATAAATACAGTTATAGTTATAGTGTAGTACAGTGTAGTGTGGTCTAGTATAAATATAGTTATAGTGTAGTACAGTGTAGTGTGGTCTAGTATAAATACAGTTATAGTGTAGTACAGTGTAGTGTGGTCTAGTATAAATACAGTTATAGTGTAGTACAGTGTAGTGTGGTCTAGTATAAATACAGTTATAGTGTAGTACAGTGTAGTGTGGTCTAGTATAAATACAGTTATAGTGTAGTGTAGTGTGGTCTAGTATAAATACAGTTATAGTGTAGTACAGTGTAGTGTGGTCTAGTATAAATACAGTTATAGTGTAGTACAGTGTAGTGTGGTCTAGTATAAATACAGTTATAGTGTAGTACAGTGTAGTGTGGTCTAGTATAAATACAGTTATAGTGTAGTACAGTGTAGTGTGGTCTAGTATAAATACAGTTATAGTGTAGTACAGTGTAGTGTGGTCTAGTATAAATACAGTTATAGTGTAGTACAGTGTAGTGTGGTCTAGTATACATACAGTTATAGTGTAGTACAGTGTAGTGTGGTCTAGTATAAATACAGTTATAGTGTAGTACAGTGTAGTGTGGTCTAGTATAAATACAGTTATAGTGTAGTACAGTGTAGTGTGGTCTAGTATAAATACAGTTATAGTGTAGTACAGTGTAGTGTGGTCTAGTATAAATACAGTTATAGTGTAGTACAGTGTAGTGTGGTCTAGTATAAATACTAGTTATAGTGTAGTACAGTGTAGTGTGGTCTAGTATAAATACAGTTATAGTGTAGTACAGTGTAGTGTGGTCTAGTATAAATACAGTTATAGTGTAGTACAGTGTAGTGTGGTCTAGTATAAATACAGTTATAGTGTAGTACAGTGTAGTGTGGTCTAGTATAAATACAGTTATAGTGTAGTACAGTGTAGTGTGGTCTAGTATAAATACAGTTATAGTGTAGTACAGTGTAGTGTGGTCTAGTATAAATACAGTTATAGTGTAGTACAGTGTAGTGTGGTCTAGTATAAATACAGTTATAGTGTAGTACAGTGTAGTGTGGTCTAGTATAAATACAGTTATAGTGTAGTACAGTGTAGTGTGGTCTAGTATAAATACAGTTATAGTGTAGTACAGTGTAGTGTGGTCTAGTATAAATACAGTTATAGTGTAGTACAGTGTAGTGTGGTCTAGTATAAATACAGTTATAGTGTAGTACAGTGTAGTGTGGTCTAGTATAAATACAGTTATAGTGTAGTACAGTGTAGTGTGGTCTAGTATAAATACAGTTATAGTGTAGTACAGTGTAGTGTGGTCTAGTATAAATACAGTTATAGTGTAGTACAGTGTAGTGTGGTCTAGTATAAATACAGTTATAGTGTAGTACAGTGTAGTGTGGTCTAGTATAAATATAGTTATAGTGTAGTACAGTGTAGTGTGGTCTAGTATAAATACAGTTATAGTGTAGTACAGTGTAGTGTGGTCTAGTATAAATACAGTTATAGTGTAGTACAGTGTAGTGTGGTCTAGTATAAATACAGTTATAGTGTAGTACAGTGTAGTGTGGTCTAGTATAAATACAGTTATAGTGTAGTACAGTGTAGTGTGGTCTAGTATAAATACAGTTATAGTGTAGTACAGTGTAGTGTGGTCTAGTATAAATACAGTTATAGTGTAGTACAGTGTAGTGTGGTCTAGTATAAATACAGTTATAGTGTAGTACAGTGTAGTGTGGTCTAGTATAAATACAGTTATAGTGTAGTACAGTGTAGTGTGGTCTAGTATAAATACAGTTATAGTGTAGTACAGTGTAGTGTGGTCTAGTATAAATACAGTTATAGTGTAGTACAGTGTAGTGTGGTCTAGTATAAATACAGTTATAGTGTAGTACAGTGTAGTGTGGTCTAGTATAAATACAGTTATAGTGTAGTACAGTGTAGTGTGGTCTAGTATAAATACAGTTATAGTGTAGTACAGTGTAGTGTGGTCTAGTATAAATACAGTTATAGTGTAGTACAGTGTAGTGTGGTCTAGTATAAATACAGTTATAGTGTAGTACAGTGTAGTGTGGTCTAGTATAAATACAGTTATAGTGTAGTACAGTGTAGTGTGGTCTAGTATAAATACAGTTATAGTGTAGTACAGTGTAGTGTGGTCTAGTATAAATACAGTTATAGTGTAGTACAGTGTAGTGTGGTCTAGTATAAATACAGTTATAGTGTAGTACAGTGTAGTGTGGTCTAGTATAAATACAGTTATAGTGTAGTACAGTGTAGTGTGGTCTAGTATAAATACAGTTATAGTGTAGTACAGTGTAGTGTGGTCTAGTATAAATACAGTTATAGTGTAGTACAGTGTAGTGTGGTCTAGTATAAATACAGTTATAGTGTAGTACAGTGTAGTGTGGTCTAGTATAAATACAGTTATAGTGTAGTACAGTGTAGTGTGGTCTAGTATAAATACAGTTATAGTGTAGTACAGTGTAGTGTGGTCTAGTATAAATACAGTTATAGTGTAGTACAGTGTAGTGTGGTCTAGTATAAATACAGTTATAGTGTAGTACAGTGTAGTGTGGTCTAGTATAAATACAGTTATAGTGTAGTACAGTGTAGTGTGGTCTAGTATAAATACAGTTATAGTGTAGTACAGTGTAGTGTGGTCTAGTATAAATACAGTTATAGTGTAGTACAGTGTAGTGTGGTCTAGTATAAATACAGTTATAGTGTAGTACAGTGTAGTGTGGTCTAGTATAAATACAGTTATAGTGTAGTACAGTGTAGTGTGGTCTAGTATAAATACAGTTATAGTGTAGTACAGTGTAGTGTGGTCTAGTATAAATACAGTTATAGTGTAGTACAGTGTAGTGTGGTCTAGTATAAATACAGTTATAGTGTAGTACAGTGTAGTGTGGTCTAGTATAAATACAGTTATAGTGTAGTACAGTGTAGTGTGGTCTAGTATAAATACAGTTATAGTGTAGTACAGTGTAGTGTGGTCTAGTATAAATACAGTTATAGTGTAGTACAGTGTAGTGTGGTCTAGTATAAATACAGTTATAGTGTAGTACAGTGTAGTGTGGTCTAGTATAAATACAGTTATAGTGTAGTACAGTGTAGTGTGGTCTAGTATAAATACAGTTATAGTGTAGTACAGTGTAGTGTGGTCTAGTATAAATACAGTTATAGTGTAGTACAGTGTAGTGTGGTCTAGTATAAATACAGTTATAGTGTAGTACAGTGTAGTGTGGTCTAGTATAAATACAGTTATAGTGTAGTACAGTGTAGTGTGGTCTAGTATAAATACAGTTATAGTGTAGTACAGTGTAGTGTGGTCTAGTATAAATACAGTTATAGTGTAGTACAGTGTAGTGTGGTCTAGTATAAATATAGTTATAGTGTAGTACAGTGTAGTGTGGTCTAGTATAAATACAGTTATAGTGTAGTACAGTGTAGTGTGGTCTAGTATAAATACAGTTATAGTGTAGTACAGTGTAGTGTGGTCTAGTATAAATACAGTTATAGTGTAGTACAGTGTAGTGTGGTCTAGTATAAATACAGTTATAGTGTAGTACAGTGTAGTGTGGTCTAGTATAAATACAGTTATAGTGTAGTACAGTGTAGTGTGGTCTAGTATAAATATAGTTATAGTGTAGTACAGTGTAGTGTGGTCTAGTATAAATACAGTTATAGTGTAGTACAGTGTAGTGTGGTCTAGTATAAATACAGTTATAGTGTAGTACAGTGTAGTGTGGTCTAGTATAAATACAGTTATAGTGTAGTACAGTGTAGTGTGGTCTAGTATAAATACAGTTATAGTGTAGTACAGTGTAGTGTGGTCTAGTATAAATACAGTTATAGTGTAGTACAGTGTAGTGTGGTCTAGTATAAATACAGTTATAGTGTAGTACAGTGTAGTGTGGTCTAGTATAAATACAGTTATAGTGTAGGTAGTGTAGTGTGGTCTAGTATAAATACAGTTATAGTGTAGTACAGTGTAGTGTGGTCTAGTATAAATACAGTTATAGTGTAGTACAGTGTAGTGTGGTCTAGTATAAATACAGTTATAGTGTAGTACAGTGTAGTGTGGTCTAGTATAAATACAGTTATAGTGTAGTACAGTGTAGTGTGGTCTAGTATAAATACAGTTATAGTGTAGTACAGTGTAGTGTGGTCTAGTATAAATACAGTTATAGTGTAGTACAGTGTAGTGTGGTCTAGTATAAATACAGTTATAGTGTAGTACAGTGTAGTGTGGTCTAGTATAAATACAGTTATAGTGTAGTACAGTGTAGTGTGGTCTAGTATAAATACAGTTATAGTGTAGTACAGTGTAGTGGTCTAGTATAAATACAGTTATAGTGTAGTACAGTGTAGTGTGGTCTAGTATAAATACAGTTATAGTGTAGTACAGTGTAGTGTGGTCTAGTATAAATACAGTTATAGTGTAGTACAGTGTAGTGTGGTCTAGTATAAATACAGTTATAGTGTAGTACAGTGTAGTGTGGTCTAGTATAAATACAGTTATAGTGTAGTACAGTGTAGTGTGGTCTAGTATAAATACAGTTATAGTGTAGTACAGTGTAGTGTGGTCTAGTATAAATACAGTTATAGTGTACAGTGTAGTGTGGTCTAGTATAAATACAGTTATAGTGTAGTACAGTGTAGTGTGGTCTAGTATAAATACAGTTATAGTGTAGTGTAGTGTAGTGTAGTGTAGTGTGGTCTAGTATAAATACAGTTATAGTGTAGTACAGTGTAGTGTGGTCTAGTATAAATACAGTTATAGTGTAGTGTAGTGTAGTGTGGTCTAGTATAAATACAGTTATAGTGTAGTACAGTGTAGTGTGGTCTAGTATAAATATAGTTATAGTGTAGTACAGTGTAGTGTGGTCTAGTATAAATACAGTTATAGTGTAGTACAGTGTAGTGTGGTCTAGTATAAATACAGTTATAGTGTAGTACAGTGTAGTGTGGTCTAGTATAAATACAGTTATAGTGTAGTACAGTGTAGTGTGGTCTAGTATAAATACAGTTATAGTGTAGTACAGTGTAGTGTGGTCTAGTATAAATACAGTTATAGTGTAGTACAGTGTAGTGTGGTCTAGTATAAATACAGTTATAGTGTAGTACAGTGTAGTGTGGTCTAGTATAAATACAGTTATAGTGTAGTACAGTGTAGTGTGGTCTAGTATAAATACAGTTATAGTGTAGTACAGTGTAGTGTGGTCTAGTATAAATACAGTTATAGTGTAGTACAGTGTAGTGTGGTCTAGTATAAATACAGTTATAGTGTAGTACAGTGTAGTGTGGTCTAGTATAAATACAGTTATAGTGTAGTACAGTGTAGTGTGGTCTAGTATAAATATAGTTATAGTGTAGTACAGTGTAGTGTGGTCTAGTATAAATACAGTTATAGTGTAGTACAGTGTAGTGTGGTCTAGTATAAATACAGTTATAGTGTAGTACAGTGTAGTGTGGTCTAGTATAAATACGGTTATAGTGTAGTACAGTGTAGTGTGGTCTAGTATAAATACAGTTATAGTGTAGTGTAGTGTGGTCTAGTATAAATACAGTTATAGTGTAGTACAGTGTAGGGTGGTCTAGTATAAATACAGTTATAGTGTAGTACAGTGTAGTGTGGTCTAGTATAAATACAGTTATAGTGTAGTACAGTGTAGTGTGGTCTAGTATAAATACAGTTATAGTGTAGTACAGTGTAGTGTGGTCTAGTATAAATACAGTTATAGTGTAGTGTAGTGTAGTGTGGTCTAGTATAAATACAGTTATAGTGTAGTACAGTGTAGTGTGGTCTAGTATAAATACAGTTATAGTGTAGTACAGTGTAGTGTGGTCTAGTATAAATACAGTTATAGTGTAGTACAGTGTAGTGTGGTCTAGTATAAATACAGTTATAGTGTAGTATTGTAGTGTGGTCTAGTATAAATACAGTTATAGTGTAGTACAGTGTAGTGTGGTCTAGTATAAATACAGTTATAGTGTAGTACAGTGTAGTGTGGTCTAGTATAAATACAGTTATAGTGTAGTACAGTGTAGTGTGGTCTAGTATAAATACAGTTATAGTGTAGTACAGTGTAGTGTGGTCTAGTATAAATACAGTTATAGTGTAGTACAGTGTAGTGTGGTCTAGTATAAATACAGTTATAGTGTAGTACAGTGTAGTGTGGTCTAGTATAAATACAGTTATAGTGTAGTACAGTGTAGTGTGGTCTAGTATAAATACAGTTATAGTGTAGTAGTGTAGTGTGGTCTAGTATAAATACAGTTATAGTGTAGTAGTGTAGTGTGGTCTAGTATAAATACAGTTATAGTGTAGTGTAGTGTAATGTGGTCTAGTATAAATACAGTTATAGTGTAGTACAGTGTAGCGTGGTCTAGTATAAATACAGTTATAGTGTAGTACAGTGTAGTGTGGTCTAGTATAAATACAGTTATAGTGTACTGTAGTGTAGTGTGGTCTAGTATAAATACAGTTATAGTGTAGTGTAGTGTGGTCTAGTATAAATACAGTTATGGTATCGTGTAGTGTGGTCTAGTATAAATACAGTTATAGTGTAGTACAGTGTAGTGTGGTCTAGTATAAATACAGTTATAGTGTAGTACAGTGTAGTGTGGTCTAGTATAAATACAGTTATAGTGTAGTAGTGTAGTGTGGTCTAGTATAAATACAGTTATAGTGTAGTACAGTGTAGTGTGGTCTAGTATAAATACAGTTATAGTGTAGTAGTGTAGTGTGGTCTAGTATAAATACAGTTATAGTGTAGTACAGTGTAGTGTGGTCTAGTATAAATACAGTTATAGTGTAGTACAGTGTAGTGTGGTCTAGTATAAATACAGTTATAGTGTAGTACAGTGTAGTGTGGTCTAGTATAAATACAGTTATAGTGTAGTACAGTGTAGTGTGGTCTAGTATAAATACAGTTATAGTGTAGTACAGTGTAGTGTGGTCTAGTATAAATACAGTTATAGTGTAGTAGTGTAGTGTGGTCTAGTATAAATACAGTTATAGTGTAGTACAGTGTAGTGTGGTCTAGTATAAATACAGTTATAGTGTAGTAGTGTAGTGTGGTCTAGTATAAATACAGTTATAGTGTAGTACAGTGTAGTGTGGTCTAGTATAAATACAGTTATAGTGTAGTGTAGTGTGGTCTAGTATAAATACAGTTATAGTGTAGTACAGTGTAGTGTGGTCTAGTATAAATACAGTTATAGTGTAGTGTAGTGTGGTCTAGTATAAATACAGTTATAGTGTAGTGTAGTGTAGTGTGGTCTAGTATAAATACAGTTATAGTGTAGTACAGTGTAGTGTGGTCTAGTATAAATACAGTTATAGTGTAGTACAGTGTAGTGTGGTCTAGTATAAATACAGTTATAGTGTAGTACAGTGTAGTGTGGTCTAGTATAAATACTGTTATAGTGTAGTACAGTGTAGTGTGGTCTAGTATAAATACAGTTATAGTGTAGTGTAGTGTGGTCTAGTATAAATACAGTTATAGTGTAGTGTAGTGTGGTCTAGTATAAATACAGTTATAGTGTAGTACAGTGTAGTGTGGTCTAGTATAAATACAGTTATAGTGTAGTACAGTGTAGTGTGGTCTAGTATAAATACAGTTATAGTGTAATGTAGTGTAGTGTGGTCTAGTATAAATACAGTTATAGTGTAGTACAGTGTAGTGTGGTCTAGTATAAATACAGTTATAGTGTAGTACAGTGTAGTGTGGTCTAGTATAAATACAGTTATAGTGTAGTGTAGTGTAGTGTGGTCTAGTATAAATACAGTTATAGTGTAGTACAGTGTAGTGTGGTCTAGTATAAATACAGTTATAGTGTAGTGTAGTGTGGTCTAGTATAAATACAGTTATAGTGTAGTACAGTGTAGTGTGGTCTAGTATAAATACAGTTATAGTGTAGTGTAGTGTGGTCTAGTATAAATACAGTTATAGTGTAGTACAGTGTAGTGTGGTCTAGTTTAAATACAGTTATAGTGTAGTGTAGTTTGGTCTAGTATAAATACAGTTATAGTGTAGTGTAGTGTGGTCTAGTATAAATACAGTTATAGTGTAGTGTAGTGTGGTCTAGTATAAATACAGTTATAGTGTAGTGTAGTGTGGTCTAGTATAAATACAGTTATAGTGTAGTGTAGTGTAGTGTGGTCTAGTATAAATACAGTTATAGTGTAGTAAAGTGCAGTGGTCTAGTATAAATACAGTTATAGTGTAGTGTAGTGTAGTGTGGTCTAGTATAAATACAGTTATAGTGTAGTACAGTGTAGTGTGGTCTAGTATAAATACAGTTATAGTGTAGTGTAGTGTAGTGTGGTCTAGTATAAATACAGTAATAGTGTAGTACAGTGTAATGTGGTCTAGTATAAATACAGTTATAGTGTAGTGTAGTGTGGTCTAGTATAAATACAGTTATAGTGTAGTACAGTGTAGTGTGGTCTAGTATAAATACAGTTATAGTGTAGTGTAGTGTGGTCTAGTATAAATACAGTTATAGTGTAGTGTAGTGTAGTGTGGTCTAGTATAAATACAGTTATAGTGTAGTACAGTGTAGTGTGGTCTAGTATAAATACAGTTATAGTGTAGTACAGTGTAGTGTGGTCTAGTATAAATACAGTTATAGTGTAGAGTAGTGTGGTCTGGTATAAATACAGTTATAGTGTAGTGTAGTGTGGTCTAGTGTAAATACAGTTATAGTGTAGTACAGTGTAGTGTGGTCTAGTATAAATACAGTTATAGTGTAGTGTAGTGTGGTCTAGTAGAAATACAGTTATAGTGTAGTGTAGTGTAGTGTGGTCTGGTATAAATACAGTTATAGTGTAGTGTAGTGTGGTCTAGTAGAAATACAGTTATAGTGTAGTGTAGTGTGGTGTGGTCTTGTATAAATACAGTTATAGTGTAGTGTAGTTTGGTCTAGTATAAATACAGTTATAGTGTAGTGTAGTGTGGTCTAGTATAAATACAGTTATAGTGTAGTTTAGTGTGGTCTAGTATAAATACAGTTATAGTGTAGTGTAGTGTGGTCTAGTATAAATACAGTTATAGTGTAGTGTAGTGTAGTGTGGTCTAGTATAAATACAGTTATAGTGTAGTACAGTGTAGTGTTGTCAAGTATAAATACAGTTATAGTGTAGTGTAGTGTAGTGTGGTCTAGTATAAATACAGTTATAGTGTAGCACAGTGTAGTGTGGTCTAGTATAAATACAGTTATATGGTAGTACAGTGTAGTGTGGTCTAGTATAAATACAGTTATAGTGTAGTACAGTGTAGTGTGGTCTAGTATAAATACAGTTATAGTGTAGTGTAGTGTAGTGTGGTCTAGTATAAATACAGTTATAGTGTAGTAAAGTGCAGTGGTCTAGTATAAATACAGTTATAGTGTAGTGTAGTGTAGTGTGGTCTAGTATAAATACAGTTATAGTGTAGTGTAGTGTAGTGTGGTCTAGTATAAATACAGTTATAATGTAGTAGTGTAGTGTGTCTAGTATAAATACAGTTATAGTGTAGTACAGTGTAGTGTGGTCTAGTATAAATACAGTTATAGTGTAGTGTAGTGTAGTGTGGTCTAGTATAAATACAGTTATATTGTAGTGTAGTGTGGTCTAGTATAAATACAGTTATAGTGTAGTGTAGTGTGGTCTAGTAGAAATACAATTATAGTGTAGTGTAGTGTGGCCTAGTAGAAATACAGTTATAGTGTAGTGTAGTGTAGGGTGGTCTAGTATAAATACAGTTATAGTGTAGTGTAGTGTGGTCTAGTAGAAATACAGTTATAGTGTAGTGTAGTGTGGTCTAGTATAAATACAGTTATAGTGTAGTGTAGTGTGGTCTAGTAGAAATACAGTTATAGTGTAGTGTAGTGTAGTGTGGTCTAGTATAAATACAGTTATAGTGTAGTGTGGTGTGGTCTAGTATAAATACAGTTATAGTGTAGTGTAGTACAGTGTAGTGTGGTCTAGTATAAATACAGGTGTAGTGTAGTGTAGTGTAGTGTGGTCTAGTATAAATACAGTTATAGTGTAGTACAGTGTAGTGTGGTCTAGTATAAATACAGTTATATGGTAGTACAGTGTAGTGTGGTCTAGTATAAATACAGTTATAGTGTAGTGTAGTGTAGTGTGGTCTAGTATAAATACAGTTATAGTGTAGTACAGTGTAGTGTGGTCTAGTATAAATACAGTTATAGTGTAGTGTAGTGTGGTCTAGTATAAATACAGTTATAGTGTAGTGTAGTGTGGTCTAGTAGAAATACAATTATAGTGTAGTGTAGTGTAGTGTGGTCTAGTATAAATACAGTTATAGTGTAGTGTAGTGTGGTCTAGTATAAATACAGTTATAGTGTAGTGTAGTACAGTGTAGTGTGGTCTAGTATAAATACAGGTGTAGTGTAGTGTAGTGTAGTGTGGTCTAGTATAGATACAGTTATAGTGTAGTACAGTGTAGTGTGGTCTAGTATAAATACAGTTATAGTGTAGTACAGTGTAGTGTGGTCTAGTATAAATACAGTTATAGTGTAGTGTAGTGTGGTCTAGTATAAATACAGTTATAGTGTAGTGTAGTGTAGTGTGGTCTAGTATAAATACAGTTATAGTGTAGTACAGTGTAGTGTGGTCTAGTATAAATACAGTTATAGTGTAGTACAGTGTAGTGTGGTCTAGTATAAATACAGTTATAGTGTAGTGTAGTGTAGTGTGGTCTTGTATAAATACAGTTATAGTGTAGTGTAGTGTGGTCTAGTATAAATACAGTTATAGTGTAGTACAGTGTAGTGTGGTCTAGTATAAATACAGTTATAGTGTAGTGTAGTGTAGTGTGATCTAGTATAAATACAGTTATAGTGTAGTACAGTGTAGTGTGGTCAAGTATAAATACAGTTATAGTGTAGTGTAGTGTAGTGTGGTCTAGTATAAATACAGTTATAGTGTAGTGTAGTGTAGTGTGGTCTAGTATAAATACAGTTATAGTGTAGTAAAGTGCAGTGGTCCAGTATAAATACAGTTATAGTGTAGTACAGTGTAGTGTGGTCTAGTATAAATACAGTTATAGTGTAGTGTAGTGTGGTCTAGTATAAATACAGTTATAATGTAGAGTAGGTAGTGTGGTCTAGTATAAATACAGTTATAGTGTAGTACAGTGTAGTGTGGTCTAGTATAAATACAGTTATAGTGTAGTGTAGTGTGGTCTAGTATAAATACAGTTATAGTGTAGTACAGTGTAGTGTGGCCTAGTATACATACAGTTATAGTGTAGTGTAGTGTAGTGTGGTCTAGTATAAATACAGTTATAGTGTAGTACAGTGTAGTGTGGTCTAGTATAAATACAGTTATAGTGTAGTGTAGTGTGGTCTAGTATAAATACAGTTATAGTGTAGTGTAGTGTGGTCTAGTATAAATACAGGTGTAGTGTAGTGTGGTCTAGTATAAATACAGTTATAGTGTAGAGTAGTGTAGTGTGGTCTAGTATAAATACAGTTATAGTGTAGTACAGTGTAGTGTGGTCTAGTATAAATACAGTTATAGTGTAGTACAGTGTAGTGTGGTCTAGTATAAATACAGTTATAGTGTAGTACAGTGTAGTGTGGTCTAGTATAAATACAGTTATAGTGTAGTGTAGTGTGGTCTAGTATAAATACAGTTATAGTGTAGTGTAGTGTAGTGTAGTGTGGTCTAGTATAAATACAGTAGTAGTGTAGTACAGTGTAGTGTGGTCTAGTATAAATACAGTTATAGTGTAGTACAGTGTAATGTGGTCTAGTATTAATACAGTTATAGTGTAGTGTAGTGTGGTCTAGTATAAATACAGTTATAGTGTAGTGTAGTGTGGTCTAGTATAAATACAGTTATAGTGTAGTGTAGTGTGGTCTAGTATAAATACAGTTATAGTGTAGTACAGTGTAGTGTGGTCTAGTATAAATACAGTTATAGTGTAGTACAGTGTAGTGTAGTCTAGTATAAATACAGTTATAGTGTAGTACAGTGTAGTGTAGTCTAGTATAAATACAGTTATAGTGTAGTACAGTGTAGTGTGGTCTAGTATAAATACAGTTATAGTGTAGTACAGTGTAGTGTGGTCTAGTATAAATACAGTTATAGTGTAGTACAGTGTAGTGTGGTCTAGTATAAATACAGTTATAGTGTAGTGTAGTGTAGTGTGGTCAAGTATAAATACAGTTATAGTGTAGTACAGTGTAGTGTGGTCTAGTATAAATACAGTTATAGTGTAGTGTAGTGTAGTGTGGTCTAGTATAAATACAGTAATAGTGTAGTACAGTGTAGTGTGGTCTAGTATAAATACAGTTATAGTGTAGTGTAGTGTGGTCTAGTATAAATACAGTTATAGTGTAGTACAGTGTAGTGTAGTCTAGTATAAATACAGTTATAGTGTAGTGTAGTGTGGTCTAGTATAAATACAGTTATAGTGTAGTGTAGTGTAGTGTAGTGTAGTGTAGTGTGGTCTAGTATAAATACAGTTATAGTGTAGTGTAGTGTGGTCTAGTATAAATACAGTTATAGTGTAGTACAGTGTAGTGTGGTCTAGTATAAATACAGTTATAGTGTAGTACAGTGTAGTGTGGTCTAGTATAAATACAGTTATAGTGTAGTACAGTGTAGTGTGGTCTAGTATAAATACAGTTATAGTGTAGAGTAGTGTGGTCTAGTATAAATACAGTTATAGTGTAGTGTAGTGTGGTCTAGTATAAATACAGTTATAGTGTAGTACAGTGTAGTGTGGTCTAGTATAAATACAGTTATAGTGTAGTACAGTGTAGTGTGGTCTAGTATAAATACAGTTATAGTGTAATGTAGTGTAGTGTGGTCTAGTATAAATACAGTTATAGTGTAGTACAGTGTAGTGTGGTCTAGTATAAATACAGTTATAGTGTAGTACAGTGTAGTGTGGTCTAGTATAAATACAGTTATAGTGTAGTGTAGTGTAGTGTAGTGTGGTCTAGTATAAATACAGTTATAGTGTAGTACAGTGTAGTGTGGTCTAGTATAAATACAGTTATAGTGTAGTGTAGTGTGGTCTAGTATAAATACAGTTATAGTGTAGTACAGTGTAGTGTGGTCTAGTATAAATACAGTTATAGTGTAGTGTAGTGTGGTCTAGTATAAATACAGTTATAGTGTAGTACAGTGTAGTGTGGTCTAGTTTAAATACAGTTATAGTGTAGTGTAGTTTGGTCTAGTATAAATACAGTTATAGTGTAGTGTAGTGTGGTCTAGTATAAATACAGTTATAGTGTAGTGTAGTGTGGTCTAGTATAAATACAGTTATAGTGTAGTGTAGTGTGGTCTAGTATAAATACAGTTATAGTGTAGTGTAGTGTAGTGTGGTCTAGTATAAATACAGTTATAGTGTAGTAAAGTGCAGTGGTCTAGTATAAATACAGTTATAGTGTAGTGTAGTGTAGTGTGGTCTAGTATAAATACAGTTATAGTGTAGTGTAGTGTGGTCTAGTATAAATACAGTTATAATGTAGAGTAGTGTAGTGTGTCTAGTATAAATACAGTTATAGTGTAGTACAGTGTAGTGTGGTCTAGTATAAATACAGTTATATTGTAGTGTAGTGTGGTCTAGTATAAATACAGTTATAGTGTAGTGTAGTGTGGTCTAGTAGAAATACAATTATAGTGTAGTGTAGTACAGTGTAGTGTGGTCTAGTATAAATACAGGTGTAGTGTAGTGTAGTGTGGTCTAGTATAAATACAGTTATAGTGTAGTACAGTGTAGTGTGGTCTAGTATAAATACAGTTATAGTGTAGTGTAGTGTGGTCTAGTATAAATACAGTTATAGTGTAGTGTAGTGTGGTCTAGTATAAATACAGTTATAGTGTAGTACAGTGTAGTGTGGTCTAGTATAAATACAGTTATAGTGTAGTACAGTGTAGTGTGGTCTAGTATAAATACAGTTATAGTGTAGTGTAGTGTGGTCTAGTATAAATACAGTTATAGTGTAGTGTAGTGTAGTGTGGTCTAGTATAAATACAGTTATAGTGTAGTACAGTGTAGTGTGGTCTAGTATAAATACAGTTATAGTGTAGTACAGTGTAGTGTGGTCTAGTATAAATACAGTTATAGTGTAGTGTAGTGTAGTGTGGTCTTGTATAAATACAGTTATAGTGTAGTGTAGTGTGGTCTAGTATAAATACAGTTATAGTGTAGTACAGTGTAGTGTCGTCTAGTTTAAATACAGTTATAGTGTAGTGTAGTTTGGTCTAGTATAAATACAGTTATAGTGTAGTGTAGTGTGGTCTAGTATAAATACAGTTATAGTGTAGTACAGTGTAGTGTGGTCAAGTATAAATACAGTTATAGTGTAGTGTAGTGTAGTGTGGTCTAGTATAAATACAGTTATAGTGTAGTACAGTGTAGTGTCGTCAAGTATAAATACAGTTATAGTGTAGTGTAGTGTAGTGTAGTGTGGTCTAGTATAAATACAGTTATAGTGTAGTGTAGTGTAGTGTGGTCTAGTATAAATACAGTTATAGTGTAGTAAAGTGCAGTGGTCTAGTATAAATACAATTATAGTGTAGTACAGTGTAGTGTGGTCTAGTATAAATACAGTTATAGTGTAGTGTAGTGTGGTCTAGTATAAATACAGTTATAATGTAGAGTAGTGTAGTGTGGTCTAGTATAAATACAGTTATAGTGTAGTGTAGTGTAGTGTGGTCTAGTATAAATACAGTTATAGTGTAGTACAGTGTAGTGTGGTCTAGTATAAATACAGTTATAGTGTAGTACAGTGTAGTGTGGTCTAGTATAAATACAGTTATAGTGTAGTGTAGTGTGGTCTAGTATAAATACAGTTATAGTGTAGTGTAGTGTGGTCTAGTATAAATACAGTTATAGTGTACTGTAGTGTAGTGTGGTCTAGTATAAATACAGGTGTAGTGTAGTGTAGTGTAGTGTGGTCTAGTATAAATACAGTTATAGTGTAGTACAGTGTAGTGTGGTCTAGTATAAATACAGTTATAGTGTAGTGTAGTACAGTGTGGTCTAGTATAAATACAGTTATAGTGTAGTGTAGTGTGGTCTAGTATAAATACAGTTATAGTGTAGTACAGTGTAGTGTGGTCTAGTATAAATACAGTTATAGTGTAGTGTAGTACACGTGTGTGTGGGGTCAAAATGGTGGATATATACATATATATATACAGTACAGTTCACGTGTGTGTGGTCAATGACCACATAAATAATGTTGTAAATGAGCGGGAAATGTCTTTGTGTGTGTGTTGTCTAGTATAAATATAGTGTAGTGTAGTGTAGTACACGTGTGTGGGGTCAATATTGTTAATATATATAAATATAGTGCAGTTACAGTGTAGTGTAGTCTAGTACACGTGTGTGTGGTCAATATATAGTTATAGTACAGTGTAGTGTAGTGTAGTGTAGAACACTGTGTGTAGGGTCAATAAATACCACATATATATAGTACATTTACAGTACAGTTCATGTGTGTGAGGTCAATGACCACACAAATAATGTTGTGAATGAGCGGGAAATATGTGTGTCTGTGGTCAATAAATATAAATATATAGTTACAGTGTAGTGTAGTCTAGTACATGTGTGTGGGGTCAATATTGTTAATATAGTGTAGTGTAGTACACGTGTGTGTGGTCAATATGGGTCAATGACCACATAAATACAGTATAGTCAATAAACTAGACGGACGGAGCTGAGGTAAATAATGTAGTAAATGTTGTAAATGTGTGTGTGGTCAATATATATAAATATATAGTACAGTATAGATTGACGTCCCATTCTACATCATTGACAGGCCATTTGGCCCATCCTATCCAGTCAAGATTTCTGCTCCACTCATCATCCCTCCTATCTACTCTCCACACCCGGTAACAATACCCTGAATTCCAGGAGACTTAATGTGTTTATCCAGCTTGCATTTAAATTTATCTCTGCTGTTGGCTTCAGTCTCTCCAATGCAAGTGAGGTCCATGTTCTCATGACTGCATTCATTTCGGTATTTATTGAAGACCACGTTACATTTCAACTGATTATTGTTCTCCCGTTTGAGATATTATTTCATCCCCACACATTTAAATCCACCGATAATATTAAATTCCCTCTCATCATTCCTGACATCTTCTCCAGATGAAATCCCACGACCTGCCCAGTATTTTCAGTAAGTTCCATCCTCTCAGTTATGGCGTCATTCTCATGAACATTCCTTGTGCTTTCCCCCATCGTTCTACATCTCTGCGGCAATATCCGCTTTCTCTCTGCATGACAGTGATGATAAGAGTTGGGAAATGGGAATTATCAGAGGGTTGTAGAAATTTGGTGAAATTCCCGCTGTCAGGATGAGGACGGTCCATCTCAATCAATTGAGATTTGTGTTTTATTTCTTTCAGAAGGAAGCTGGTGGCAAGCGAAGGTAGGACATTGTCTTGATGGAAACATTGTACGTTTTGGTGGACCAGCTCAAAACATTTCTAATGCTCAGTTTATAACCAGCTATTAAATATTTCCAGGGTTCGTGATGAAGCCAAACCACTGTCGGTGGTAGATGAATCCTTGCCGATTGAAAAGTTTCATTGCCCTGTTTCATTCAACAATGAAATATCTGAAGACTTCAAGCAAGGTAAAGCTTATACCTTTTCCATTATTCTCGTTTCAGACATCTTCAAGCCGTACACCTGACACCTTATCAATTCCCAGCCTCGCACAGCCCAGTTTTAAACTCCCCAAAATCCATAAACACAACTGCCCTGGCAGACCCATTGTTTCTGCCTCCTCCTGTGCCACTCAAATGATTTCCACATACCTCGACTGCATCCTACCCCCCCCCCCCCCCCTTCCCCCCAACCCGGTCCATTCTCTACCGACCTGTGTCCAAGATACCTCACATGCCCTTCGTCCCTTTAATGACTTTGCTTTCAGAGACCCGCCCCCTCATCTTTACCATGGATGTTCAGTCACTCTCCATCTCCCACCAGAAAGGACTTAAAGCCCTCTGTTTCATCCTCAACCAGAGAACCATCCAATTGCCCTCCAAACCTATTACTCTGCCTGGCGGAGCTGGTTCCCACTCTTCATAACATCTCCTTCGAATCCTCCCACTTCCAAGGCCCTATCCCTGAACACTATCTCCATTACATTGATGACTGCATTGGCGCTACCTCATGCACCCATGCAGAACTCATGGACTTCATCAACTCAACCACCAATTTCCATCCTGCAATCAAATTTACTTGTACCATCACCAACACCTCCCTCCCCTTTCTTGATCTCACAGTCTCCATCACAGGAAATAGACTATCGATAGACGTCTATTATAAATCCAGTGACTCCCACAATTATCTCGACTACACTTCTCCCTTCCCTGCTTCCTGCAAAGATTATCCCCGCCTCCTAATTCCTCCGTCTACGCCGCATCTGCTCCAAAGATGAGGTGTTCCATACCAGCACATCCAAGATGTTCTCATTCTTTAGGGAATGGGGATTCCCCTCTCCCATCATAGATGAGGACCACAATTGTGTATCTTCGGTACCCCATAGCTCTGCCCTTGCTCCCTGCCACCTAGTCACAACATAGACAGAGTCCCCCTTCCCCTTACCTTTCACCTGATCAGCTTCCGCAGACAAAACATAATCCTCCAACATTTCCACCACCTCCAACGGGATCCCACCACTAGCCACATTTTCCCATCGCCATCCGTTTCCGTTTTCCGCAGAGACCATTCCCTCTGCAACTCTTTGGTTAACTCATCCTTTCTCACTCAAACCACCCCCACCCCAGGTATGTTTCCCTGCAACCGCAGAAGATGCAACACGGGTCCCTATACCTCCTCCCTCAACTGTGTCCAGGAACCACAACAGTCCTATCAGGTTCGGCAGAGGTTCACTTGCACCTCCTCCAACCTCATCTACTGTATCCATTGTTCAAGATGTGTACTCTTATACATCGAAGAGACCAAATTATGGTATGTTAGCATTCATAGCAAAATGATTTGAGTACAGGAGCAGGGACGCTCTACTGCAGTTGTACATGGTCTTGGTGAGACTACACCTGGACTATTGCGTACAGTTTTGGTCTCCTAATCTGAAGTAATACATGTTTCCATAGATGTAGTACAGAGAAGGTTCACCAGACTGATTCCTGGGATATCAGGACTTTCATATAAAGAAAGATTGGATAGACTCTGCTTGTACTCGCTACAATTTAGAAGATTGAGGGGGGATCTTAAAGAAACATACAAAATCCTTAAGGGGTTGGACAGGCTAGATGCAGGAAGATTGTTCCCGATGTTGGGGAAGTCCAGAACAAGGGCTCACAGTTTAAGGATAAGGGGGAAGCCTTTTAGGACCGAGATGAGGAAAACATTTTTTTTCACACAGAGAGTGGTGAATCTGTGGAATTCTCTGCCACAGAAGGTAGTTGAGGCCAGTTCATTGGTTATATTTAAGAGGGAGTTAGATGTGGCCCTTGTGGCTAAGGGGATCAGGGGGTATGGAGAGAAGGCAGGTACAGGATACTGAGTTGGATGATCAGCCACGATCATATTGAATGGCGGTGCAGGCTCGAAGGGCCGAATGGCCTCTACTCCTGCACTTAATTTCTATGTTCTAAACACAGACTGGGCAATCGTTTGGCTGAACACCTTCGCTCAGTCTGCCTGAACCTAACTGCACACTTTAATTCTCCTTCCCATTCACACACAGACCTTTCTGTCCTAGGTCTCCTCCATTGTTAGAGTGAGGTTAAATGCAAATTGGAGGAACAGCATTTCATATTTGGCTTGGGCAGCTTACAGCCCAGTGGTATGAAATGTTCATTTCTCTAACTTCAGGTAGCCCGGGCATTCCCTCCCTCTCTCTATCCGTCCCCCACCCAAGTCGCACTAGTGTCTTGTTTTCACCTAACAAACAGCTAACAATGGCCTGTTTCTGATATCATCGTTATTTTTTGCATATCTTCCATTCATTGTTCTTTATCTCTTTACATTATCGCCTATATCTCTTGTTTCCCTTATACCTAACGAGTCTGAAGAAGGATCTCAAACCAAAACATTACCCATTCCTTCTCTCCAGAGATGCTGCCTGTCCCGTTGAGTTCCTCCTGCTCTTTGAGTCTATCTTTGGTTTAAACCAGCATCTGCAGTTCATTCCTATATATCTTTAAGCAAGACCTAGATGCAAAGATTAAATCTATTGTGGATTGAAGTGAAATTGGAGATTTGTTCTCTCACTAAACTCATCAGCTGGGAAGCATTATAGAGTCAGAGGTTTAGACTCTCCTGCCTTGGGTAAAATACTGTGGCTATTCACCTTATCTGTGCACATTATATAAATCTTATACACATCTATAACAGTGTACCTGCAGCCCGAGATCTCCCAGTTCTATAAAGTTCCCCGTTTACTGTGTATGTCCTGCCCTGGTTAGTCTCACCTCGCCTTCACATGAATAAATCCCACCTGCCGTTCCTGAGCCCAGTGGCCCATTTCACATGGATCCCATTTACTCTCAGATAACTTTCTTCACTCTCCACAATGTCACCAATTTTAGTTCCATCTGCAAACTGATTAACCGTGCAACCTACATACATACCCAATCGTGTATATAAATAAGGAACAACAGTGGGCTCTGTCTCCAGTCTGAAAAACAACCCTCTACCAACATCCTCTGTCTGCGACCTTCAGGTAAATGTTGTATTCCATCGGCTAGTTCACCCCGGATTCCATAAGATCCAACCTTCCAGAGCGGCCTTCTCATGCGGTGTGTAGAAGTTGCATCTCTCAGAGGGCAGTGAATACCTGGAATGCTGTGACCAAGATGGTGGTGAAAAGCTGTTATTGGATATGTGCAACTTGACTACAAATAAATATTTGACAGATCTAAACATTCAGATTATGGGGGAAATCACTCGGAAGAGAAATTGGTGCCAGCTTAGATCAGCTATGATCATATTGAATGGAGGGGCAAGGCTGTGGAGCGGATCCTAATCTTGCTCCTGTTTTCTTGTGTTCCTATGCTCCTGTGTACCGATAAATTGACAGATTTGACACAGAGGAAATGCAGCAAAGATTAGCAATACTTGTTCCTGGGACAATGAGTTTGCTGTGCAGGGTGAGATTGAGAAGACTACTCCTGTGTACTCGATCATTTGGGTGTATTGGACGAGATCTCAGTGAATTAATCATGGGGAACAAGGACATGGCAGACCAATTGAATAACTACTTTGGTTCAGACTTCACTAAGGAAGACATAAATAATCTGCTGGAAATAGCGAGGGACCGCGTGTCAAATGAGATGGAGGAACTGAGTGAAATCCAGGTTAGCCGGGAAGTGGTGTTAGGTAAATTGAATGGGTTAAAGGCCGATAAATCCCCAGGGCCAGATAGGCAGAGTACCTAAGGAAGTAGCCCCAGAAATAGCGAATGCATTAGTGATAATTTTTCAAAACTCTTTAAATTCTGGATTAGTTCCTGAGGATTGGAGGGAAGCTAATGTAACCCCATTTTTTAAAAAGGGAGGGGGAGAGAAAACGGGGAATTACAGACCAGTTAGTCTAACATCGGTAGTGGGGAAACTGCTAGAGTCAGTTATTAAAGATGGGATAGCAGCACATTTGGAAAGTGGTGAGTTCATTGGACAAAGTCAGCATGGATTTACGAAAGGTAAACCATGTCTGACAAATCTCATAGAATTGTTCGAGGATGTAACTAGTAGAGTGGATAAGGGAGAACCAGTAGATGTGTTATATCTGGACTTTCAGAAGGCTTTCGACAAGGCCCCACATAATAGATTAGTATGCAAACTTAAAGCACGCGGTATTGGCGGTTAGTATTGTTGTGGATAGAGAACTGGGTGGCAAACGGGAAACAAAGGGTAGGAGTAAACGGGTCCTTTTCATAATGGCAGGAAGTGACTAGTGGGGTACCGCAAGGCTCAGTGCTGGGACCCCAGCTATTTGCAATATATATTAATGATTTGGCCGAAGGAATTGAATGCAACATCTCCAGGTTTGCGGATGACACGAAGCTGGGGGGCAGTGTTAGCTGTGAGGAGGATGCTAGGAGGCTGCAAGTTGACTTGGATAGGCTGGGTAAGTGGGCACATGCATGGCAGATGCAGTATAATGTGGATAAATGTGAGGTTATCCACTTTGGTGGCAAAAACAGGAAAGTAGACTGTTATCTAAATGGTGGCCGATTAGGAAAAGAGGAGATGCAACGAGACCTGGGTGTTATGATACACCAGTCATTGAAAGCAGGCATGCAGGTGCAGCAGGCAGTGAAGAAAGCGAATGGTATGTTGGCATTCATAGCAAGAGGATGTGAGTATAAGAGCAGGGAAGTTCTACTGCAGGCCCCCCTGTAGATCTGGGCTCCCTGGCTCAGTATATCAGACCAAGCATCACAAACCTAGGGGTTAAAGTGGACCCTGAGCTTAAATTTGACAGTCAGATTAAGGCTGTTGTTAAATCAAGCTTTTTCCATTTGAGGCAGCTGGCCAAAATAAAGCCAATTCTGTCAAGGCAGCACTTTGAGACGGTAATTCACGCCTTTGTTACCACTCGGCTAGATTACTGCAATGCATTGTATGTGGGGGTTAGTGGGTCCTCCATCGCCCGTCTCCAGATATTTTAGCCTCACTCCACTGGTTGCCTATTCAGTTTAGGATCCATTTAAAAATTATTTTATTTGCTTTTAAATCCCTGAATGGTCTTGCCCCGCCCTACCTATCTGAGCTTCTGCACCCTTATACACCCGCCCGCTCTGTCAGGTCAGATAATCAGCTGCTCCTGAGTGGGCCTTAAACTAAGCTGAAGCTCAGAGGGGACCGTGCCTTTGCTGTGTCGGCACCCAAATTATGGAACGATCTGCCTCTCCACATTAAACAGGCCTCTTCTCTGTCTGTTTTTAAATCACTTCTTAAAACCCATCTCTTCTCCGTGGCCTTTGATACACAGTAAGATGTCGACTTTATTTATTTACTTGATTTAATTTCTTATTTTTTGATTGCTTTTATTCCGTGGCTATTATTTTTACTCATGTTTTATGTCTTTTAATTTATTGTTGTATTTCATATGTAATTTTTGCGCCTCATGTGAGCTGTTATGGTGTCTGTTTATGATGTCTTGTTTATTCTTCTGTACAGCACTTTGGTCAACATTGGCTGTTTTAAAGTGCTTAACAAATAAAGTTGGATTGGATTGGAGTTGTACAGGGTCTTGTTGAGACCACACCTGGAGTATTGCGTACAGTTTTGGTCTCCTAATCTGAGGAAAGACATTCTTGCCATAGAGGGAGTACAGAGAAGGTTCACCAGGCTGATTCCTGGGATGTCAGGACTTTCATATGAAGAAAGACTGGATAGACTCGGCTTGTACTCGCTAGAATTTAGAAGATTGAGGAGGGATCTTATAGAAACTTACAGAATTCTTAAGGGGTTGGACAGGCTAGATGCAGGAAGATTATTCCCGATGTTGGGGAAGTCCAGAACTAGGGATTACAGTTAAAGGATAAGAGGGAAGCCTTTTAGGACCGAGATGAGAAAAACATTTTTCACACAGAGAGTGGTGAACCTGTGGAACTCTGCCACAGAAGGTAGTTGAGGCCAGTTAATTGGCTATATTTAAGAGGGAGTTAGATGTGGCCCTTGTGGCTAAAGGGATCAGGGTGTATGGAGAGAAGGCAGGTACAGGATACCGAGTTGGATGATCAGCCATGATCATATTGAATGGCGGTGCAGGCTCGAAGGGCCGAATGGCCTACTCCTGCACCTATTTTCTATGTTTCTATGTGTCTATGAAACACAAAGTTCTTACAGGGCTCAGTGGGCTGGATGCGGGGAGGATGTTTCCCCTGACTGTGGGGTGATGAGAACGGGCACCCTCTCAGAATGTGGGCTGCACCATGTAGGACAGAGATAAGGAGACATTACTGCACGCAGAAACTGGGGAACCTTTGGAATTCCCTGCACCGGTGGCTGTGGAGACTCAGTCATTCAGTGCTCTTGCAGCCGAGAGCCATGGGTGTACATTACAGAGTCTGGCCCTTCTGCCCATCGCGTCCATGACCACATTTTCCTCATCTATACTAATTGATTTGCCCACATTACATCGCCATTCTTCTACATCTCACCTATTTAAGTGCCACAAATATAGTGATTACATCTCACTCCACCACCTCCTCTGTAGCATGTTCCAGATATCACCCACTCTCAGTGTAAAGAAAACTTCCAACACAGGTCCCCTTTAAAATTCCTTGCTTTAAAGATAAACCTACACTCTCTTGATCTGATATCCCTGCATGCGAATAAGGTTTTGATAATCTACCCTGCATCCTGCTGCAGACTTTGGCAACCTTCCCCGCTATCCACAATTTTTACGTCCTCCACAGACTTGCTAATCTCACCTCCTACATTCACATCCAAGCCATGAACATACAGTATAACATAAACAGCAAAGGTTGCAGCACCGATCTCTGCTGCACTCCACCAGTCACAGACCTCCAAGCAGAAAAATCATCCTTCTACCGCTACCTTCTACCTCCAACCACCAAGCCAATTGTGGATCCATTTCACCAGCTCGCCTTGGATCCCACCTGCCTTCACTTTCTGGACCAGCCTTACATGTGGAACATTGTCAAGTCCCTCAGTGAAGTTCATATATTGGTTCACAATGAGATCAGTGTGTTCTTGGTTGTACACACCCATCAAATCCACCCGTGAATCCCCTCTCTTTCAGCGACCCTACAACCACAAGTCCCCACATATTCTGTCCAACACCCGATCATTCAACCTCTGCTTCCTCCCATGGTCCAAGCCACCCCTCCCTCTCTCTCACCCTCGACTCAAAGAAACAGGGGCAGGTCCTCTGGCCCCTCATGTCTCCCCCGCCCATTCACTATGACCATGGCGACGCCACCCCACACCTCTACCTCCTCTTTAACAACCTCAAACAACTACTCGCCTCATATATCCTCTTGCTCCGATCTGCCTCCATATTTGAATAGCCCGCTTCATTCCTCCATCCCCACCCCAATCTCGCAATCCTCCTCACTCTCCGCACTCGTCCTCCCCGTCCACCCTCCCCCACCTCACGAAATTCCCCTGTCCATCGCTGGATAAAAATTTCGGGAAAAATGTCTGTTATCCACCCGATGTGGTTGTGGGTGAAACCCCGGGCAAGGTTCCAGTTGTCCGCCCGCCTGTGCCTGAGGCCGAGCGGCTTCTCCCCCGGTCCCGGGGCCGCGCTGCCCGAGTCTCCCCCCGACCCCCGGGGACTCTCTGATTCTCTGCTTCTCCCCCCAGTCTCCGTCACCCTGGATGTGGAAACAGCGCATCCGCGGCTCGAGGTGTCTGAGGATCGGAAGAGGGTGAGATGGACTCGGACCGAGAGGAGTCTCCCTGACACCGGGAAGAGGTTTACAGGCTGGGAGTGTGTGCTGGGATTGGATGGATTCACATCGGGGAGACATTACTGGGAAGTGGAGGTGGCGGGGAGTCAGTACTGGAGACTGGGAGTCGCCGCAGAGTCTTTAGAGATGAAGGGACCGTTCGCACAAATCCCGGAGTCTGGAGTCTGGAGCATCGCGTGGGGGTATGACAGGTTTGAAGCACTCACCCCCCCTCCAACCCCTCTCCCCGCCCGTCCCATCCCCGGGAGGGTGGGAGTTTATCTCAGTTACGAGTCCGGGACAGTTTCATTTCACGACGCGGACACCAAGTCCCATCTCCACACCTTCAATGGGAATAAATTCACGGAGAAACTTTATCCTCTCTTCTGGACTTGGGATGAAGGTCATTGGCTGAGAATCTGCTCCGGTTCCGCTCCGGGTGTGTAAAAAAAATGTAAATGTGGGAAGAGTGAAATAAACAGCAACTGAAATCAGAGCTGTCTGTCTGTCTGTCTGTCGATCCGTTCATTTTAACGCGTTAACCGCGTCCGGCAACGGAACAGAAATTACTTTTGTGAAAATATAAAGATTGAAACAATCTCCCTTCCCGCGGGTTCAGCAGCAGCCGCGGGCGGCGGGTCCTGAGCTCCGGGCTCCCCCGGGTCCTAAACTGCCCCCGAGTAACAACGTGACACAAGCGGTGTTGGTGCGGAATTCAACAGCGGCGTAAAGGCGAGTTTGGGGATAGGTGGAGATGGAAGGGCGGAATAACATCGGAAGTGGTCAAGAAATTACTTTTGATATAGATATAAACTAAAATGTATTTACAAATAAGATCCGACATAATATTTATAGCGGATAGATGGATAGAGGTGTTTTAGAAATTGGTATATATGAGGGAGATTGAATTGAGTTACGCGAAGTGCGTGTAGGATGGTGTTAGTGTGCGGAGATTGTTGGTCGGCGTAGACTTGGTGGACCGAGGGGCTCGTTTCCACTCTGTGTTGTCACATTAAACAAATTGCGAGCAATTTCGCAAAGTGCAAAATGAGTAACTCAGCTGGTTTCCCCCAAGAATGATACCCAAAGCGTTGAGTTACTCCAGCACTTTGTATCCACAAGTACATCCACTTCCTCCCGAATGAGGAAGTTCGAACAGGCTGCCACCTGGCGTCACCTCGTCCGTTACTCAATTCTCCAACACATTGCACAACACCGTATCATGCAAACTATTCCGAGAATCATAATTTTCCGAGAATCACCCCATAATTTTGCTGGAGCTACTATAGAAAACATAGAAAAATAGGTGCTGGAGTAGGCCATTCGGCCCTTCAAGCCTGCACCGCCATTCAATATGATCATGGCTGATCATCCAACTCAGTATCCCATCCCTGCCTTCTCTCCATACCCCCTGATCCCTTTAGCCACAAGGGCCACATCTAACTCCCTCTTAAATATAGCCAATGAACTGGCCTCAACTACCTTCTGTGGCAGAGAAATCCACAGATTCACCACTCTCTGTGTAAAAAATGATTTTCTCATCTCGGTCCTAAAAGACTTCCCTCTTATCCTTAAACTGTGACCCCTAGTTCTGGACTTCCCCAACATCGGGAATACTCTTCCTGCATCTAGCCTGTCCAACCCCTTAAGAATTTTGTAAGTTTCTATCACATCCCCCCTCAATCTTCTAAATTTCTGCGTGTACAAGCCGAGTCTATCCAGTCTTTCTTCATATGAAACTCCTGCCATCCCAGGAATCAGTCTGGTGAACCTTCTCTGTACTCCCTCTATGGCAATAATGCCTTTCCTCAGATTAGGAGACCAAAACTGTACGCACTCATTTGATTTTTGTATAAAAATTCAAAAAGTTTGGACTGACATTTTTGAAATCTTCACAAAATTAGTTAAAATAAAATTGATACCAAAAGCAGAATTGATTATTTTTGGAACAATGGAGGACAGCCCTGAACTAACTGTGTTTCAAAAGAATCTATTTAATTACGGGTTAATAACGGGAAAAAACATACTTAAATTCTGGAAAAACGCCCCTATACCAACAATAAATATGTGGATTTCAAATATGTTCGGAACATTACACCTGGAAGATATGAGACTCCTTCTTGCAGACAAATTAGACCACTTCCAAAAGACGTGATCTGCATTTATCGACTTACTACAAGTATAAGGTGCAACAGTACTCTGAAAAGAAATGGTTTCAGGATCTGGTAAGGGGGGATGAAAAATACGAGTTGGTATATTCCTTTCTGCTCTGTCTTCTTAATAGAGCTTTTGTTTCATTTTCTCTTTTGTCTTTTCTACGGCCTATTTCTTAACTTTTTTCTCTAACTCTTCGCGTAATGGGTCTTTTTTCTTGATCACTTTTTCACACAATCACGACTCTTTCTCACTTCCTTTTCTTTTTTCTATTTTGAAAGCTGAAAAAATGAAGTGGTACAAGAAATGTAATAAGTTATATTTGGCTTGTATTAATGTAATGTACTTTACTTCTAAAATAAAATAAAAATAAAATAAAATAAAAGTAATAATAATAATTTAGCTGGAGCAACAATAAAATATCTATTAAAGCATCTTTAGGGTGGCATTGTGGCATAGTGCGAAAAGAGTGAACACGTACACCACCAGATTCAGGGACAGTTTCTTCCCAGCTGTTATCAGGCAACTGAATCATCCTACCACAACCAGAGAGCAGTCCTGAACTACCATCAACCTCTTTGATGACCCTTGATCGAACTTTGCTGACTATACCTTGCACTAAACGTTATTCCCTTATCATGTATCTGTACACTGTAAATGGATCAATTGTAATCATGTGTTGTCTTTCTTCTGACTGGTTAGCATGCAACAAAGGATTTTCACTGTACCTCGGTACACGTGACAATAAACTAAACTAACTAAACTGGCGTTAGATCACCTGCCTTACGGCGCCAGAGACCCGGGTCCAATCCTGACTACGGGTGCTTGTCTATGCGAGGTTTGTACATTCCTACATGGGTTTTCTCCGACATCTTCGGTTTCCTCCAACACTCCAGAGACGTACAGGTCTGTAGATTAATTGGCTTGGTATAAATGTAAATTGTCCATAGTGTGTGTAGGATAGTGTTGTTGTGCGGGGAACGCTGGTCGGTACGGGCTCAGTGGGCCGAATGGCCTGTTTCCGTGCTGTATCTCGAAACCAAATTAAACAAATTACAAAACCAGGGCCAGACATGGCACAACAAACGTGAATAAAAGCATTACACCAAAATTAATTAAATATGCTACACATTTTTTACACAATTATGAAATTTCAAATATTGTACCAGGAATTTTCATAATCAATCCCTTACAACAATGGCGAATGAATACACTAGATGGCAGTAAAATGCAAACATTTTTAAAATTACAATAAAAAAGTCCAATTTACAACCCAGCGATATTCCTCTAGCACCGTAACCACTGCATCCCCTCTCTCTCTGTCCCTTCCCCACACAAGTACTTCTACCAGCTTCAAAGCCGTCTTGTTGAGTCTCATTGTCTGTAACTCATTCGCATCCAGCCCGCAGCTAACATGGACATTTCTTCCCAATAACCCTTTCTGGCTTAAGCCCTCCCTTCACCACCTCCAGTTTAAATTCCATTTGGAATATTTTGGAGGACCAAGAACCAAGAACATAGAAAATATGTGCAGGAGTAGGCGATTCGGCCCTTCGAGCCAGCACCGCCATTCAATATGATCATGGCTGACCATCTAAAATCAGTAACCCGTTCCTGCTTTCATCCCATATCCCTTGAATCCATTAGCCCGAAGAGCAAGGTAGACACAACATGCTGGAGTAACTCAGCGGGACAGGCAGCTCCTCTGGAGGGAAGGAATTCCTTCTTTCAAGAGATGCTGCCTGTGCCACTGAGTTACTCCAGCATGTTGTGTTTACCTTCAATTTAAACCAGCATCTGCAGTTCTTTCCTAGCCGTAAGAGCTATATTTAACTCCCTCTTGAATATATCCAGTGAATTGGCCTCCACTGCCTTCTGTGGCTGAGAATTCCACAGATTCACAACTCTCTGGGTGAAAAGGTTTTTCCTCATCTCAGTTCTAAATGGACTACCACTTAGTCTCACACTGTGACACCTGTCACTGGACTCCCCCAACATTGGGAACATTTTTCCACCATCTAGCCTGTCCAATCCTTTTTCTAACCATGGCCTGTTCCCTTTACCATTGTTATTTTTTTGCATATTGTTATTCATTTGTTCTATATCTCCCTCTATCACCATTATATCTCTCGTTTCCCTTCCTCCTGAATCTCAGTGTGCAGAAGGGTCTCGACCCAAAACGTCACCTATTCCTTTTCTCCAGAGAAGCTGTCTGGCCCGCGGAGTTTCTCCAGCTTTATGTACTCAAATATCTTCATTGTGTGAAGTTTTTTTTAATAACATTGAATATTGTTCTTAAATCCAGCTGAATGCTTTTATTTTAAACAGTTTGGATAACAGTGAGACCCTTGGGTTTAACAAACCCACTCCCCCTATGATGTGACACAAACCTCAGGAACATCCAAGTGTGATAAATCTAAAGTAACAGGCAGTTATTTGGGATATGAAGCTGGATCCAATCCCTTAAGGGCCTGTCCCACCTGGGCATCATTTGCGCGTCACGCAGGTGAAAGCAACAGGTGTCCTAAACTTTCTGAGGCGCAACTTTCATCATTGTTCAACTTCTGTCAAGGAGAAGCTATACTTCACCCTCGTTAGACCTCATATTACTACGCAGTTGCAGCATGGGACCCATACACAAATAAAAACATTTCATCCATCGAACGTGTCCAAAGACAGGCAGCTCGATTTGTTACTAACACCGATGAGAGAGAAGCGAGTGTCTCCAAACTTCTGAATTCTCTGTGGTGGAACCCTCTACAAGACAGACATGAAGCTCACCGTTTGACCTGTTTTTACAAAATGTTAAATGGTCAGCTCGACATATATTACAAGACCTACACCAAACCCAAACCAATTAGGAGCAGACGAGGGTATTCGATCCAATTTGTGATCCCAGCTACAAAGACAATGTGTACAGCAATTCGTTCTTCCCCCGCACAATTAAAGCATGGAATAATCTCCACCCAACTATAGTTACCCGACCAGATGCAACTACATTTAAAGTAGTTCTTTCTTCTCAATAACCTTTTCTGGTTTAACCCCTCCCTCCACCACCTCCAGTTTAAATTCCATTTGGAATATTTTGGAGGACCAAGAAACCAAGAACCAAGAACCAAGGTGGTGTGCGAGGATTTTTTTTTTTGTTTTGTATTTTTATTAGAAGCAATCTACAGTAGTATAAACCGCGGCATACGACAAAATACATTTTGTGTACAACTTCTATTTTAAATTTAACAAGAAAGAAATAGAACGAGAAAGAAAGAACGAGAAAGAGAAAGAGTGAAGGAAGTAGTGATGTCAGACTGAGATTCAGATTCAGATTGAAACTTTATTGTCATTGTGCAGTGTACAGTACAGAGACATGGAAATGCAGTTCGCATCTCACCCAGAAGAGCGAACATAGAATAATGAGCAATAAATATAAATACGTACATACAGTCGTAGTAGTGCAATTTTTCTGGGGGGAGGAGTGTCCGGGGGTGGGGTGCGGTGGGGGGGTGACTGGCAATCACCGAGGTACAGAGTTAAGTAATGTAACAGCCACAGGGAAGAAGCTGTTCCTAGACCTGCTGGTCCGGCAACGGAGAGACCTGTAGCACCTCCCGGATGGGAGGAGGGTAAACAGACTGTGGCTGGGGTGAGAGCAGTCCTTGACGATGCTGAGCGCCCTTCGCATACATCGCTTGCTCCGGACAGACTCAATGGAGGGGAGTGAGGAACCGGTGATGCGTTGGGCAATTTTCACCACCCTCTGCAGTGCTTTCCAGATGTGTAAACCTCTGGACTGCCAGATGTGCAGACCAGGGGAGAGCAAGTGATAGCCTATAGGAAAATAAAGAAGGAAAGCAATAAAATATTTTTTTTAAAAGAAAGTAGAAAAGAAGAAAAAAGGGACCCTAATGTGTGGATATACCTGCTTTATATCTCACCACACCCATCACCCAGTTCGTGAATCGGTTGATTTCCAGAGTTGTGTTGCACCATACTATACTTGTAATGAATCAATTAAAGGAGACCATGTCTTTAAAAATTGCTCTGATTTTCCTGCTAAGACGAGTCTCATATCTTCAAGATGTAGCGTCTCAGACATGCCGTGCGAGGATTTTGAGAATCCCAAAGTCCTGGTGCGCCGCGCTACCACACGTCACTGCCTACGCCACCACGTCTCACCATGCGCCTTGCGCACGTCGTGCCTCGTGACGCATAAATGATTTTGCGTAAATGACGCGCAAATGACGCCCAAGTGGGACTGGCCCTTTAATCATCAAAAGCCTCCCGCTGCCTCGGCAAGGCCAGCGGCATAATCAAGGACGAGTCGCACCCTGGCCACTCCCTCTTCTCCCCTCTCCCACCACGCAAAAGTATACATGTGAAAACGCACACCTCCAGATTCAGGGACAGTTTCTTCCCAGCTGTTATCCGGCAACTGAATCATCCTACCACAACCAGGATGTGGTGCCATCCTCAACTATTGTCTACCTCATTGGTGACCCTTGGACTCTCCTCGATCAGAGTTTGCTGGCTTTACTTTGCACTAAACACAATTCCCTTATCATGTATCTGTAAACGGCTCGATTGTAATCTTGTATTGTCTTTCCGCCAACTGGATAGCACGCAACATAATAGTTTTTCTCGGCACCTCGTTACACGTGACAATTAATGAAACAAAACCAAAAAGCCATTCCGTCTTCCATGAGACGTTCCCTCTGCGAAGATTGCTTCGTGATGGGAGGAGGGCAGTAGGTTCTGAAGATGACAGTCAACTCTTCCTGCTGTTGATCACATGCAGGACTGCGCCTTCAGCCCAACAACGCGCTGGTGGGGGAATAGCCCATCCAGAGTGGCCAAGGGTGGAGGAAGCTCTCGCACTTCAGTCCCAACTCCTGTCTCTCAGGGACCGACAATCGCTCATCCAGGTGGGCCACTGGCGTGAGGTAGACCTGCAGAGCAACAATGGAGAGCAGAAACAGCAGAAGCCTCTTCACCACATCCTTCTCAGCTGGGATGGTCTTCCGAGGCTGCGGGTCCAAATAGGGCGAGAGTCAATGAAAGGATCCAGGGAATAGTCTCACAGAATTTAGAAGATTGAGGGGGGGGGGGGGGGGGGGGGGGGGGTGGGGGATCTGATAGAAACGTACACAATTCTTAAGGAGTTCGACGAGTTGAGCTTATAATGTGCATTGGAACAGTGGGCTGTGGCTCAGACTGAACCATGACAATTTGTCATTTGTCCTGCCCCCAGTACCAGCTTAGCTGGGTCCCCTGCTAAGTGCGAAGAATTTACTACATTTTTCATCAGCAAAGTTAGAACGAATATTTCCCCTCCCATCCGTGACCTAGCTGTCTCATTGGTCTGTTCTTCTAAATTAGACTGTTTCCAACCCGTTACTCTACACTCCCTTGTAAAGCTGGTCTCCACTATGAAACCTGCAACCTGCCCCCTCGACGTTTTCCCCTCTGCCCTTCTGAAGATGTCATTGCAATAGCCGATCCCAGCAACCTCTCTATCATCAACAGTTCTCTGGCCACTGGCGCTGTTCCAACCTGTTTCAATCATGCGGTGGTCCAGCCCCTCCTGAAAAAACCTAACCTAGACCCCACCCTGCCTAGCAACCACAGGCCTATTTCCAAACTGCCTTTCCTTTCAAAAGACCTTGACACGGTAATTCTAAATCAACTAATGCCTTACCTACACCAAAATTCCATCCTGGACAGTTTCCAATCAGGTGTCAGGGCCCACCACAGCACAGAGTCTGCCTTGTTGAAGGTACACAACGACCTGCTTCTTGCCATCAACTCCGGCGACTGTGCAATCCTGCTCCTTCTCGACCTCAGCGCAGCGTTTGATACAGTGGACCACACCATCCTAATTGACCGTCTCCGGTACGGGGTTGGTGTTGATGGCGCTGCCCTGAGCTGGTTCGTTTCCCACCACAAAGATAGGAGTTTCTCTACCACCATAGGCAACTCTTTCTCTTCCACAGCTGGCCTTTTCTGCGGGGTTCCACAAGGCTCCATCGTAGGCCCCATTCTCTTCTCTCTGTATATGCTCCCCCTCGGCCAAGTCATTCAAAGGCACGGCATTTCTTTCCACTGCTATGCAGACGACACACAGCTCTATCTCCCCCTGAAACCCAACAACCGATCAAATCTACTCAGCCTCATGAACTGCCTCGAGGATATAAAATGTTGGATGGCGCAGAACTTCCTCCAACTAAACGAGAGCAAGTCTGAGGTCATCCAACTCGGCCCCTCAGACTCCATCAAAACAATAACAGGCAGCCTTGGAAGCCTAACCTCCTTACTCAAACCGCACGTCAAAAGGCTTGGCGTGATATTTGACTCAGCATTGAAATTTGACAAACAAGTCAATGCTGTGGTAAAAGCTAGCTTCTTCCAGCTTCGGACACTAGCTAAAATAAAACAATTCCACCAATTCAACGACCTTGAAAAAATCATCCAAGCATTCATCTCCTCCCGCCTTGATTACTGCAACTCCCTATACACTGGCATCAGCCAATCATCCCTGTCCCGCCTGCAATTGGTCCAAAACACCGCAGCGAGACTTTTGACGGTTGCCCGTAAAAGGGACCACATCACCCCGATTCTGTCCTCTCTCCACTGGCTCCCAGTACGGTACAGAATCAACTTCAAGCTCCTCCTATATGTATACAAAGCCCTTAACGGGCTTGTCCCTCCCCGTCCCCGTCCCCCCCACCGCATATCAAAATCTTCTAACCCACCATTCTACCTCCAGGTCCCTCAGGTCAGCCGACTTGGGGCTACTGACTATCCCGCGGTCCAGGTTTAAGCTCAGGGACTACCGCGCGTTTGCGGTTGCAGCACCTAGACTGTGGAACAGTATCCCTCTCCTCATCAGAACTGCCCCCTCCATCGACTGCTTTAAGTCGAGGCCCAAAACCTATTTCTAATCCCTAGCGTTTCTTGAGGTCCTCTGAGGGAGCGCTGTAAACAGTTTATGTATGTATTGTTCGATCTGTGTACCAATGTATGTAGCACGTTAGTACCTGCACTGATGTAAAGCACTTTGGTCAACGTGAGTTGTTTTTAAATGTGCTATACAAATAAAATTGCCTAACTGACTGACTTGGACAGGTTCATGGACAGGAAAGGTTTAGAGGGTTATGGGCCAAATGTGGGGCAGGTGGGACTAGTGTAGACGGGGCATGTTGGTGGGGATGGGCAAGTTGGGCTGTAGGGCCTGTTTCTACACTGTACGACTTAATTGGTGCATCAGGCTTGACTTGGTGTAAGGAATATTTGAATAATTGAATAGGCAGCATCGCCGGAGAATCTCAATATGTGACATTTCGGATTGAGTGAAGAGTCTCGACCCAAAACGTCACCTCTCCATGTTCTCCGGAGATGCTGCATGATGAGCGTTTGACTGCACTGGGCCTGAGCTCGCTGGAGTTTAGAAGAATGCGGGGAGATCTCATCAAAATGTACTGGATAATGAAAGGCTTGGATAGAGTGGAGAGGATGTTTCCAGCAGTGGGAGAGTCTAGGTCTAGAGGTCATAGCCTCAGAATTAAAGAACGTTGTTTTAAGAAGGAGATCAGGGGGAATTTCTTTAGTCAGAGGGTAGTGAGTCTATGGATTTATTTGCCACAGAAGGCTGTGGAGGCCAAGTCAGTGGATATTTTTCAAGCAGAAATAGATAGATTGGTTAGTACGGGTATCAGAAGTTATCGGGGGAAGGCAGGAGAATGGGGTTAGGAGTGAGCTAGATCAGCCATGATTGAATGGCGGAGTAGACGATGGGCCCTCTGACTTAATTCTGCTCCTATCACTTATGACCCACTGAGTTACTCCAGCACTTTGTGTCCTTTTACACATAATATTCTCGAGTGCAACCTCACCAATGAGTTGGACAAAGTGAGTGTTGTAGTATTTGTAGATGGGAAATTGAAACATGTGAAGCTGCCACTGTCAGTCCCAGCTTAGGTTGCGTCACCAAGTCATGGGTTCCCAGGAGATTTTTAAATTAATGAACACGTTTAAACACTGCTGTCTGTCTGTCTGTCGGTCCCTTTTGACTGAACAGAATGATTTAGAAATAAACACAACAGTTTTGTTGAATGTCACTGTGGATAACTTCCTGGATCTTCACTTCTGTAACTTGTGTCATCCCCATGACCAAAGCTTCACAGAGTTGCCAATCTTTGCAGCCGGGATGATGCTGGGGGCGGGGCCCTTGTCACGTGTCGGGGGGGGGGGGGCAGGACAATGGGAGCGCCGTGAGGGGGGAGGTGAAGGGAAAGGGGTCGGAGGGGATGGGGAAGGGAAGGGGGGATGGCTGAGGGGTGGGAAGGGTGGAGGGTGGGGAAGCGGAGAGGGGAGGATGGGTGGGGGGGAAGAAAGGTGGGAAAGGAGGGGAGGGGGAAGAGGAAAGGTTTAGGGGAGGGGGACAAGATGGGATGCATCGATAAATGGACAATAGGAGCAGGAGGAGGCCATTCGGCCCTTCGAGCCAGGACCGCCATTCAATGTGATCATGGCTGATCATCCACAATCACTTCCCCGTTCCTGCCTTCTCCCCATATCCCTTGATTCCACCAGCACTAAGAGCTCTATCTAACTCTCTTTTGAACGCATCCAGTGAATCGGCCTCCACTGCCATCTGAGGCAGAGAATTCCACAAATCGGTCCCGGTGGAGCAGCGGTAGAGTTGCTGCCTTACAGCGAATACAGCGCCGGAGACCCGGGTTAGACTACGGACGCTGTCCATACGGAGTTTGCACGTTCTCCTCCTGACCTGCGTGGGTTTTCTCCGGGATCTTTTGTTTCCTCCCACACTCCAAAGACGTGCAGGTTTGTTGGATAATTGGCTTGGTGAATATATAAATTGTCCCTAGTAGGAGAGGGGCGGGAGAAGCAGGTACAGGAGCTGGAAGAGGCGGGGAGAGGGGAGGGAGAAGCGGGGAGGGGAGGGAGAAGCGGCGAGAGGGGCGGGATAAGCGGGGAGAGTGACGGGGAGCGGCGGAGAGAAGCGGCGAAAGCGACGGGGAGCGGCGGGGAGAGGGAGGGAGAAGCGGTGGCGAGGGAGGCGGGGAGATGGGCGGGGGAAGAGCGGGGAGAGGGAGGGAGGAGCAGTGGCGAGGGAGGCGGGGAGAGGGGCGGGAGAAGCGGGGAGAGGGGCGGGGGCGGATGAGTTAGGGGTGGAGGCGATGTGTCAGTGGGGGAAGGGGAGAGATAGGAGGTGAGAAATAGAGGAGATGACACAAAGCTGGGTGGCAGTGCGAACTATGAGGAGGATGCTACGAGGATGAAGGGTGACTAGGACAGGTTGGGTGAGTGGGCAGATGAGTTTAATGTTTAATGTTTATCATGTGAGATTAGTTGGGAGCGGCCAGGCCACTGAACACTCAACACTTGCAGCCAAATAAGATTAATTCCACGAGACGGCAGCGCGCGTAGTGGAAAACTACCCGATCCATTCACCTCTTGATCCCATGAACTTCAGCCTCCGGCGCTCCAATCAATTACTGCAGGGAGTCAGCAGTTTCAGCGAATGGGAATGCGTTTTCAACCAGTGGATGGTTAAAATCAAATGTTAAAATGGCTGCGAAAGACCCGGTCGCGAGTTTAACCGAGGAGATACTTTGTCCCATCTGCCTGGATTTCTTCACCGATCCGGTGTCACTGGAGTGTGGGCACAACTTCTGCCGCTCCTGTATCACACAGAGTTGGGACAGGGAGGGGAGAAACTCCTGCCCGGAATGTAGAGAGGAGTTTACAGACCGCACCCTCAGGGTGAGTCGGGCCTTGGCGAGACTGTCTGAGAAAGCTCGAACACTGAGCCTGAATCGGACAGAGAAGGAAAGTAAACTTCAGTGCGAGGAACATCAGGAAGAACTGAAGCTGTTTTGTGAAACGGACAAGAAGCTGATCTGTGTGATTTGTGCAGCTGGGCGGGAACACAAGTCTCACAACTTCATGCCGGTTAAAGAAGCTGTTGAAACCTACAAGGTAAAAGCAAACCGATTTTGATCGCATCATTGTTTAATTCCATCTTTATAATCTAACACTTTTATTCTCTGATTTTCAATCACAATCCCAGGATCAGACGAAATCTTCCATCCAGTCTCTTACAAAAAAGAAATCAGGGATCCAGCGAATGGAGCAGCAACAGAAACAGAAGATTTCTGGAGTTCTGGTGAGGCTTTTAAGTTTCGATTTCCTGATCTTGTGTAGATTTGATCCCTGTGATGCGTGTAATAATAGGGCAGCGCAGTGACACAAGTAGTGCTGCTGTCTCCTAGTACTGGTGAGCGGGTTCGATCCTGACCTCGGGTGCTGCCCGTGTGGTTCATGCCTTCTCCCTGTGACCGCGTCGGATTCCTTCCACGTCTGATTCAATGGTCAATCGGGGACTGTTATAATCCCTGGGAAAGTGGGTGGTGGATGGATAAATGGGAATTAATGGGCACGTGAAAAGGAACAGGCAGCAGGGAATTGTATTGGGGGTAGAGGATTGATGGGTTATAACATTACCCTCACGACAATTCGTGAAGTCTGAAGAAGGATCTCAAGCATCACCCGCTGAGTTCCTCCAGCATTTTTGTCTACATTAGACAAACTATTGAAATGCCAAAGCTAATAATACATGCACAGGCCAAATGTCACCGTTAAAGTCGTGAGGAAACACAACCAGTGACATTATATATTAATCTTCACCTTTTATTTCATAGGAACAGTCACACAACCTTCAGTCCAAGATCACATCCCAGTATGCTGAACTGCACCAGATTCTCACTGAGAAAGAGCAGCACACACTGGCTGATATCCGGGAGGAAGAGAGGAAGATTCTAAATACAATGGAGACAAATCTTGGAAACATTCAAGAGAATTTAAAATCCATTCAGGAGGAACTCTTAAAGTTGCAGCAACAGATGGATCAAAAAGACAGTGTGGTGTTTCTGAAGGTGAGGGGTTACACTACAGTTTGCTGAAGTGAAAGTGCAGTCACAAAATGGTGGGTGACATTTCAGAAATAAATGCTGCATTTACCAGTAATTGAGAACTGGGTAAATGTTCACTCTATTCCAGCTGTTGTTGTTCCTAAACTAATTGGCCTCCCGTATAATCTATGGGATCTCAGGAATGCCTGGCCGGAATGTAGAGAGGTGTTTGTATTCTGTAGCGTTTGGAACAACGACGGGTGATCCTATATCTGATCCCAAGGACCACGAATGGACAGAGAGCAGTAAATCTCTGGGATTCACCAACCAAGAGACTCTGAGAGGGGTCACAGCTTAAGGATAAGGGGGAAATCCTTTAAAACCGAGATGAGAAAAACTTTTTCTGTGGAACTCTCTGCCACAGAGGGTAGTTGAGGCCACACAGTTCATTGGCTATATTTAAGAGGGAGTTAGATGTGGCCCTTGTGGCTAAAGGGATCAGAGGGTATGGAGAGAAGGCAGGTACGGGATACTGAGTTGGATGATCAGCCATGATCATATTGAATGGCGGTGCAGGCTCGAAGGGCCGAATGGCCTACTCCTGCACCTAATTTCTATGTTTCTATGTAAGACGTATTTAAACCAGAGGCAGATACATTTTTGAAAATTCGGGGGATTGTAATTGAAGGGAATGGGGCAAAGAGGAGGAGTTCAGTCCTGGGCTAGATCAGCCATGACCACATTGTGGGGATTAACATTGAAATCTAAAATGTGGCGCACACATCATCTATATCCAGTTCCCATCAGCAGTGGGTGGTCACCTTGAGGGAATTTGTTCTGTTTGTTTTGTCCACCTTGTTTCACAATAGAATGACATCCCATTAAACATCATAGACAGGCCATTTGGCCCATCCTATCCAGTCAAGATTTCTGCTCCACTCATCATCCCTCCTATCTATTCTCCACACCCGGTAACTATATCCCAAATTCCATGAGCCCTAATGTGTTTACCCCACTGTTAATCCTGGCTAAATTGCACCAGCCAGGACTTCAAAATGGGGTTAAGTTTCAGGGTTTGCTGGGAGATTTGGTCAAATTGGAATTGCTCTCTGGGACTGGCTGCGAGAGATGCCAGGAAGTCTGGAACTTAGATACAATTTGCAAGCAAAGAATGGGAAGCCTTGCAAATTCTGTCAATCTGGTACAAAATGCATAGAATGGATTGGATGGCTGCAAACCAGACGTATACCGTGTAAATAGCTTGTAAATAATGTTGCAGAGTCTGACTCTGCTAAGTGTTGATTGGATGAGGTGTTGAGCCTTGTCTGAGAGTTATGTTCATCGGGGTAAATGTTTCCAAGTTGACTTCATCTTGAAGTCGGTTGTGAATACAATGTATTGAATTGTTGTATCATTGGGTTAACCATATAACATATAACAATTACAGCACGGAAACAGGCCATCTCGGCCCTACAAGTCCGTGCCAAACAACTTTTTTCCCTTAGTCCCACCTGCCTGCACTCATACCATAACCCTCCATTCCCTTCTCATCCATATGCCTATCCAATATATTTTTAAATTATACCAACGAACCTGCCGCCACCACTTCCACTGGAAGCTCATTCCACACCGCTACCACTCTCTGAGTAAAGAAGTTCCCCCTCATGTTACCCCTAAACTTCTGTCCCTTAATTCTGAAGTCATGTCCTCTTGTTTGAATCTTCCCTATTCTCAAAGGGAAAAGCTTGTCCACATCAACTCTGTCTATCCCTCTCATCATTTTAAAGACCTCTATCAAGTCCCCCCTTAACCTTCTGCGCTCCAGAGAATAAAGACCTAACTTATTCAACCTTTCTCTGTAACTTAGTTGTTGAAACCCAGGCAACATTCTAGTAAATCTCCTCTGTACTCTCTCTATTTTGTTGACATCCTTCCTATAATTGGGCGACCAAAATTGTACACCATACTCCAGATTTGGTCTCACCAATGCCTTGTACAATTTTAACATTACATCCCAGCTTCTATACTCAATGCTCTGATTTATAAAGTCTAGCATACCAAAAGCTTTCTTTACCACCCTATCTATATGAGATTCCACCTTCAAGGAACTATGCATGGTTATTCCTAGATCCCTCTGTTCAACTGTATTCTTCAATTCCCTACCATTTACCATGTACGTCCTATTTTGATTTGTCCTGCCATGGTGTAACACCTCACATTTATCAGCATTAAACTCCATCTGCCATCTTTCAGCCCATTTTTCCAAATGGCCTAAATCACTCTGTAGACTTTGGAAATCCTCTTCATTATCCACAACACCCCCTATCTTGGTATCATCTGCATACTTACTAATCCAATTTACCATCCCTTCATCCAGATCATTGATGTACATGACAAACACCAAAGGACCCAACACAGATACCTGAGGCACCCCACTAGTCACCTGCCTCCAACCCGACAAACAGCCATCCACCATTACCCTCTGGCTTCTCCCATTCAGCCACTGTTGAATCCATCTTGCTATTCCTGCATTTATACCCAACAGTTTAACCTTCTTAACCAACCTTCCATGAGGAACCTTGTCAAAGGCCTTACAAAAGTCCATATAGACAACATCCACTGCTTTACCCTCGTCAATTTCCCTAGTAACCTCTTCAAAAAATTCAAGATTAGTCAAACATGACCTTCCAGGCACAAATCCATGTTGCCTGTTCCTAATCAGACCCTGTTTATCCAGATGCTTATATATATTATCTCTAAGTATCTTTTCCATTAATTTGCCCACCACTGAAGTCAAACTAACAGGTCTATAATTGCTAGGTTTACTCTTAGAACCCTTTTTAAACAATGGAACAACATGCGCAGTACGCCAATCCTCGGGGACTATTCCCGTTTCTAATGACATTTGAAATATTTCTGTCATAGCCCCGGCTATTTCTACACTAACTTCCCTCAATGTCCTAGGGAATATCCTGTCAGGACCTGGAGACTTATTGACTTTTATATTTTTCAAAAGTGTCAGTACTTCTTTTACTTTGAAACTCATAGTATCCATAGCCACTCTACTCGTTTCCCTTACCTCACATAATTCAATATCCTTCTCCTTGGTGAATACCGAGGAAAAGAAATTGTTCAATATCTCCCCCATCTCTTTTGGCTCTGCAGATAGCTGCCCACTCTGTCTCTCCAATGGACCAATTTTATCCCTCGTTATCCTTTTGCTATTAATATAGCTGTAGAAACCCTTTGGATTTGCTTTCACCTGACTTGCCAAAGCAACCTCATATCTTCTTTTAGCTTTTCTAATTTCTTTCTTAAGATTCTTTTTACATTCCTTATACTCCACAAGCACCTCATTTACTTCATGCTGCCTATAATTATTGTAGATCTCCCTCTTTGTCCGAACAAGATGTCCAATTTCCCTTGAAAACCAGGGCTCTTTCCAATTTTTACTGTTTCCTTTCAACCGAACAGGAACATAAAGATTCTGTACTCTTAAAATTTCCCCTTTAAATGTCCTCCATTTCTCTTCTACATCTTTCCCATAAAACAAAATGTCCCAGTTCACTCCTTTTAAATCATCTCGCATCTCATCAAAGTTAGCCTTTCTCCAATCAAAAATCTCAACCCTAGGTCCAGTTCTGACCTTCTCCATAATTATATTGAAACTAACGGTATTGTGATCACTGGACCCGAAGTGCTCCCCAACGCATACCTCCGCCACCTGTCCTGTCTCATTTCCTAACAGGAGGTCCAGCACTGCCCTTCCTCTAGTAGGTACCTCTATGTATTGCTGCAAAAAACTATCCTGCACACATTTTACAAACTCCAAACCATCCAGCCCATTTACAGAATGTGTTTCCCAGTCTATGTGTGGAAAGTTGAAATCTCCCACAATCACTACCTTGTGCTTACTACTAATATCTGCTATCTCCTTACATATTTGCTCTTCCAATTCTCGTTCCCCATTTGGCGGTCTATAATACACCCCTATAAGTGTTGCTACACCTTTCCCACTTCTCAGTTCCACCCAAATAGCCTCCCTAGATGAGCCCTCCAATCTATCCTGCCAAAGCACTGCTGTAATATCTTCCCTGACTAGCAATGCAACACCTCCACCTCTTGCCCCTCCAATTCTATCACACCTGAAGCAATGAAATCCTGGAATATTTAGTTTCCAATCACAGCCCTCCTGCAACCATGTTTCACTGATCGCCACAACATCATACTTCCAGGTGTCTATCCAGACTCTAAGCTCATCCACCTTTCGTACAATGCTCCTAGCATTAAAATATGCACATTTAAGAAACCCCCGTCTCCTCTTCTCTGTTTATTTCCTTTTTTTTCTTTCTCCTCTTGTGTCCGAGTGCTTCCCTTTTCTGCTTCCTGCCTGCCATCCTGTCTACTAGCTTTCTCTATTTGAGTCCTTCGCCCCAACCATTCTAGTTTAAAGTCTCCCCAGTGACCTTTGCAAATTTCCCCGCCAGGATATTGGTCCCCCTCGGGTTCAAGTGCAACCCATCCTTTCTGTACAGGTCCCACCTTCCCCAAAAGAAGTCCCAATGATCCAGAAACTTGAATCCCTGCCCTCTGCACCAGTCTTTCAGCCACGCATTTATCCTCCACCTCGCTCCATTCCTACTCTCACTGTTGCGTGGTTCAGGCAGTAATCCTGAGATTCTTACCTTTTTGGTCCTTTTCCTTAACTCTCATCCCAACTCCCTAAATCCTCCCTTCAGGACCTCTTCACTTTTTTTACCTATGTCATTTGTACCAATATGTACCACGACCTCAGGCTCCTCTCCCTCTGATTTCAGGATATCTTGGATGCGTTGAGACATGTCCGAGACCTTGGCACCAGGGAGGCAGACCACCATCCTGGTCTCCCGACTGCGTCCACAGTAACGCCTATCCGACCCCCTAACAATAGAGTCCCCAATTACAATTGCCCTCTTCTTTTTTTCCCTACCTTTCGGAGCAACAGGGCCGGTCTCTGTGCTGGAGGCCCGTCCGCTGTCGCTACCCCCAGGTAGGCTGTCACCCCCATCCGTACTCAAACAGGAGTGCTTATTTGCAAGGTGTACCGACACTGGAGTACTCCCTCGTTCCTGCCTCTGCCCCTTGCCCTTCCTTAGCGTGACCCACATGTCTCTCTCTCGTGGTTAGGGAAATGCCTGTTATGTATGGGGTTAACCGATATTTGTAATTGGGTGATTAAGAGACAACCCCCATGTGGTTCGGCCCCTCGAGTTTGTGGGACAGATAAAAGTCCCTGGTCACGAGGCTCGGGGCCGATCATCTGGAAGAGCGCTCAGGATCAGGTACCCTTCTGGAGTGCCTCTGTCTGTGCGAGGCCTAGAGGGCTTGAACAGATAGATGCAGGGATCGAACTCACGGTGGGATAGGTACAGTGTGTGATCTTTGACGTGCTTTTGGTAGAATACAATTAATTGATTCAGTGCTTTTACTGAAACTAGACTGGGGGGGAAGCTTAGAACCGAGCAATTATCAGCGCTTGAATTTAAATTTATCTCTGCTGTTGGCTTCAGTCCCTCCAATGCAAGTGAGGTCCATGTTCTCATGACTGCATTCCTTTAGGTATTTATTGAAGACCGCGTTACATTTCAACTTTGATTATTAGTCTCCCCTTCAATTTGAGATATTATTTCATCCCCACACATTTAAATCCACCGATAATATTAAATTCCCTCTCATCATTCCTGAAAACTTCTACAGATGAAATCCCATGACCTGCCCAGTCTTTTCATTAAGTTCCATCCTCTCAGTTGTGGCGTCATTCTCATGAACATTCCTTGTGCTTTCCCCCATCGTTCTACATCTCTGCGACAATATCCGCTTTCGCTCTGCATGTCAGTGGTGATAAGAGTTGGGAAATGGGAATTATCAGAGGGTTGTAGAAATTTGGTGAAATTCCCGCTGTCGGGATGAGGACGGCCCATCTCAGTCAATTGAGATTTGTGTTTTATTTCTTTCAGGAGGAAGCTGGTCGCAAGCGAAGGTAGGACATTGTCTTGACGGAAACATTGTAAGTGTTTTGTGGAACACCTTAAAACATTTCTAATGCTTAGTTTATAAACAGCTGTTTAATATTTGCAGGGTTCGTGATGAAGCCAAACCACTGTCGGTGGTAGATGAAGCCTTGCCGATTGAAAAGTTTCATTGCCCTGTTTCGTTCAACACGGTATTCAAAGAAACATCTGATGACTTCAAACGAGGTAAAGCTTGTACCTTCACCATTATTCTTGTTTCTGATATCTTTAAGCAATACCTAGATGCAAACATTAATGGTCTTTTGGACTGAAGGGAAATTGGATCTACCACTAAACCCATCAGCTGGGAAGCATCACAGAGTTAGAGGTTCATACTCTCCTGCTTTGGGTGAAATACTGTGGCTATTCACCCTATCTGTGCACCTTATATAGATCTTATACACAGCTATAAAAACACCCGGACGGGCTCCAAAGACAAATGTTCCTGCCTGTACAACGTCTCCTTATAACCCAGCCCTTCAGACCTGATGAAATTATCGTAAATACTTTTGCACCCTCTCTAATTTACTAACAACCATATTGTGTCAAATTTAATATCCTCACCTATGAAAGCATGAGTGACAAACACATTCTTCACCACCCTGCCTGTCACTGTTGCATCTTCCATGGCACTGTGTACCTGCAGCCCGAGATCTCTCAGTTCTATAAAGTTCCCCGTTTACTGTGTATGTCCTGCCCTGGTTTGTCTCAGCAAAGTGCATCACCTCACCTTCACATGAATATATACCACCTGCCGTTCCTGACCCCATTGGCCCCGTTCACAGGGATCCCATTTACTCTCAGATCACCTTCTTCACTCTCCACAATGTTACCAATTTTAGTTCCATCTGCAAACTGACTAACCGTGCAACCTACATACACACCCAATCGTGTATATAAATAAGGAACAACAGTGGACTCTATCTCCAGTCTAAAACACGACCCTCTACCAACATCCTCTGTCTGCGACCTTCCGGTAAATGTTGTATTCCATCGGCTAGTTCACCCCGGATTCCATGAGATCCAACCTTCCAGAGCAGCCTCTCATGCGGTGTGTAGAAGTTGCATCTCTCAGAGGGCAGTGAATATCTGGCATGTTGTGCCCAAGGTGGTGGTGAAAAGCTGAGTTATTGGATATGTGCAACTTGGCTACAAATAAATATTTGATAGATCCAATATTTAAGATTATGGGGAACTCGCACAGAAGAGGAATTGGTGCCAACTTAGATCAGCCATGACCACATTGAATGGAGGGGCAAGCCTGAGGAGCGGATTCTAATCCTGCTCCTGTTTTCTTGTGTTCCTATGCTCCTGTGTACCGATAAATTGACAGACTTGACACAGAGGAATTGAAGCAAAGATTAACAATACTTGTTCCTGGGACAATGAGTTTGCTGTGCGGGGTGAGATTGAGTAGACTAGGCCTGTGTACTCTAGAATTTGGGTGTATAGGAGGAGATCTCCGTGAAACACAAAGTTCTTACAGGGCTCAGTGGGATGGATGCAGGGAGGATGTTTCCCTTCTCTGTGGGGTCTGGAGAATGGGCACCCTCTCAGAATGTGGGCTGCAACATGTAGGGCAGAGATAAGGAGACATTACTGCACGCAGAGACTGGGGAACATTTGGAATTCCCTGCACAGGTGGCTGTGGAGACTCAGTCATTCAGTGCTCTTGGAGCTGAGAGCCATGGTTGTACATTACAGCATCAGGCCGTTTGGCCCATCATGTCCATGTCCACCTATTTCCCAGCTTTACTAATCGATTTGCCCAGATTACATTGGTATTCTTCTGCACCTCACCTAGATAAGTGCCTCAAATATTATGATTAGATCTCACCACCGCCTCCTCTGTAGCATGTTGCAGATATCACCCACTTTCAGTGTAAAGAAAACTTACAACTCAGATCCACTTTAAAATTCCTTGCTCTCAAGACAAACCTGTACTCTCTTGATCTGATGTCCCTGCTGCAGCACCGATCACTGCTGCACTCCACCAGTCACAGACCTCCAAGCAGAAAAATCATCCTTCTACCGCTACCTTCTACCTCCAACCACCAAGCCAATTGTGGATCCATTTCACCAGCTCGCCTTGGATCCCACCTGCCTTCACTTTCTGGACCAGCCTTACATGTGGAACATTGTCAAGTCCCTCAGTGAAGTTCATATATTGGTTCACAATGAGATCAGTGTGTTCTTGGTTGTACACACCTGTCAAATCCACCCGTGAATCCCCTCTCTTTCAGCGACCCTACAACCACAAGTCCCCACATATTCTGTCCAACACCCGATTATTCAACCTCTGCTTCCTCCCATGGTCCAAGCCACCCCTCCCTCTCTCTCACCCTCCACTCAAAGAAACAGGGGCAGATCCTCTGGCCCCTCATGTCTCCCCCTCCAATTCACTATGGTCATGGCGACTCCACCCCACACCTCTACCTCCTCTTTAACAACCTCAAACTACCACTCACCTCAATATCCTCTTGCTCCGATCTGCCTCCATTTCTGAATAGCCCGCTTCATTCCTCCATCCCCACCGCAATCTCGCAATCCTCCTCACTCTCCGCACTCGTCCTCCCCGTCCACCCTCCCCCACCTCACGATATTCCCCTCTCCATCCCTGGATAAAAATTCTGGGAAAGATGTCTGTTGTCCATCCGATGTGGTTGTGGGTGAAACCCCGGGCAAGGTTCCAGTTGTCCGCCCGCCTGTGCCTGAGGCCGAGCGGCTTCTCCCCCGGTCCCGGGGCCGCGCTGCCCGAGTCTCCCCCCGACCCCCGGGGACTCTCTGATTCTCTGCTTCTCCCCCCAGTCTCCGTCACCCTGGATGTGGAAACAGCGCATCCGGAGCTCGAGGTGTCTGAGGATCGGAAGAGGGTGAGAGGGACCTGGACCGTGAGGAGTCTCCCTGACACCGGGAAGAGGTTTACAGTCTGGGAGTGTGTGCTGGGATCGGAGGGATTCACATCGGGGAGACATTACTGGGAGGTGGAGGTGGCGGGGAGTCAGGGCTGGGGGCTGGGAGTCGCCGCAGAGTCTGTGGAGAGGAAGAGAGGGGTCGACCTGACCCCGGAGACTGGAGTCTGGAGCATCGGGCGGTGGGTTGGCGAGTTTGTTGCACTCACCTCCCCTCCATCCCCTCTCCCCGCCCGTCCCATCCCCGGGAAGGTGGGAGTTTATCTCAGTCCGGGACAGTTTCATTTCACGACGCGGACACCAAGTCCCATCTCCACACCTTCACTGGGAATAAATTCACGGAGAAACTTTATCCTCTCTTCTGGACTGAGGATAGATACAAGTGGCTGAGAATCTGCTCCGGTTCCGCTCCGGGTGTGTAAAAAAAATGTAAATGTTGGAAGAGTGAAATAAACAGCAACTGAAATCAGAGCTGTTTGTTTGTCGATCCGTTCATTTTAACGCGTTAACCGCGTCCGGCAACGGAACAGAAATTACTTTTCTTGATTCCGTTGGCATCTAAAAACTTTCAGAAGTGATAAATCTGGCTGTAAATTTTTTAAATCGTCCATGGTTCTCAAGTGGGTTTTTACATAGAAAATGAAAACGCATCTGAAGAAAAATTTACAGCCAGATTTATCACTTCTGAGAATTTTTAGATACCAAAGGAATCAAGAAAAAACACAAATAATGCCTTACTGTTGATGAAATGCAGTGAGCAAACGCGATAATTCACAATATTTTCAATGTTTACCAAGCACTTTAGCTGCTGTAGCCCCTTCAGTTCTCGCTTCTCTATACCTTTAGTTCGCTTCACATTTGGAATTCTAAAGTTGGGTACATGTCTCTCACACTTACCCCGACCCACAAATTTTTTCAGCGCAAAAATTCAACATTTTGGCGGTTTTTAACAGGTAGTAAAGTACGCGTTTCTAGCATTAATATCATGTACGGGAAGTGCCGGATGTCTTCCAGTTGGATTTAGCGGCTCCGTGCGTCGAGCCCTATGACCCAGTGACCTTTCGTGCAACCCCCTATCGGTTAATTGGCTTGGCGTATGTGTAAAATTGTCGCTATTGTGTGCAGGATAGTGTTCATATGGGGGTCGCTTGTCCGTGCGGACTCGGTGAGCCGAAGGTCATGTTTTCGCAAATGTAGCTAGAAATCAAACCAAACCCAAAGGTCAGAGCATTGGTACTTGCATAGATGGGGCAGCCAATTGCCTCTTAAACGCCACTATCGCATCTGCCTCCACCACCACCACCCCTGGCAGCGCGTTCCAGGCACCCACACCCCCTGTGCCCCGCACATCTCCTTTTAACTTCCCCCAGCCGGCGCATGCAGGAAAGTGTTAATGTGCGGGGATGGTTGGTCGGTGCGGACTCGGTGGGCCGAATGGCCTGTTTCCCAAAACTAAACATAACGAAGTAGAACTGATCATCAGACAAAGTCAACCTTTGCAAACTGCAATAAATGTTAAAGGGTCATATAATATCCTTTAAAGTAACCATACACGCAAACATAGATTGCCCCGAAGGCTGCTGCATGAGAGACAGGTGCACTGTTGTGGATTAAAATGAGGGCGGAGGGAGGTCTCCCGGGGGGGGGGGGGGGGGGGGGGGGATTGCTGTGAACGGAGCTGCGGGTGGCGGGTCCCACTGCCCCACCGGTGTAACATCTCCTCAGGTTACACCCGAGGCTCCGTTCCTTTCTGTCCTGCCTTAGTCTTTCACAAGCCCCTTGCTCAGCTTTGTCTTTTTTCAGGCCAGTTTAATGTCTAACTATCCCCTCCCTCGTGTGAGATTAGTTGGAAGCAAATATCCTAGAGCAGTGGTTCCCAACCTTTTTTTAGCTCATGGTCCCCTTGGGATCTTTTAATTTTTCTGTGCCCCCGCCCTGACATTATTAGCGGAAAAAAGTATTTCAATATTATAATACCTTCCATAAGTGTCTATTAATTGCACATATATTCTCTTTTATTCTATTCCACAAACATCAAAAATATTTCAACTACATTTTGAATTTATTAGAACTGAAATTTAGGAGGCAACAGGGTGGTAGCTCTGTGGCCCCTTCACTGGCATCAGCCAATCTTCCCTGTCCCGCCTGCAACTGGTCCAAAACGCCGCAGCGAGACTCCTGACGGGCACCCGAAAAAGGGACCACATCACCCCGATCCTGGCCTGTCTCCACTGGCTCCCTGTGCGGTTCCGTATAAACTTCAATAATAATACATTTTATTATGGGCGCCTTTCAAGAGTCTCAAGGACACCTTACAAAAATTTAGCAGGTAGAGGAAAAACATGTAAGGGGAATGAAATAATAGTAGAGACATGACTAGTACAGACAGAATTCAATTCAAAACACAATATGAGGCAATTAATGCACAGATGAAAAGGGAGGGGGACGTGGGGCTAAGGATAGGCAGAGGTGAAGAGATGGGTCTTGAGGCGGGACTGGAAGATGGTGAGGGACACGGAATTGCGGATCAGTTGGGGGAGGGAGTTCCAGAGCCTGGGAACTGCCCTGGAGAAGGCTCTGTCCCCAAAACTGCGGAGGTTGGACTTGTGGATGGAGAGGAAACCGGCTGATGTGGATCTGAGGGACCGTGAGGGTTGGTAGGGGGAGAGGAGGTCAGTGAGATATGGGGGGGGGGGGGGCGATGGTGGAGGGCTTTGTAGGTGAGGATCAGGATTTTGTAGGTGATCCGGTGGGAGATGGGAAGCCAGTGAAGTTGTTTGAGGACTGGAGTGATGTGATGCCAGGATTTGGTGTGGGTGATGAGTCGGGCGGCTGCGTTCTTGTTCAAGATACTCCTCCATGTCTACAAAGCCCTCAATGGGCTTGCCCCCACCTACATTAAAAGTCTTCTCACCCACCACTCCACCTCCAGGCCCCTCAGATCGGCCGACATGGGGCTGCTGAATATCCCGCAGTCTAGGCATAAGCTCAGGGGCGACCGCGCCTTTGCGGTTGCAGCACCTAGACTGTGGAACAGCATCCTCTTTCCCATCAGAACTGCCCCCTCCATCGACTATTTTAAGTCAAGACTAAAGACTTATCTATACTCCCAAGCCTTTCCTGACGTCCTCTGAGTGAGGGCTACATGTATATATGTATGTAGTCTGTTTTGTTGTGCTATTCTTATAACAAATGTAAAGCACTTTGGCCAACGAGAGTTTTTTTAAATGTGCTATATTGAGCTTGCACGAAAGGTCACTGGGTCAGAGGGCTCGACGCACGGAGCCGCTAAATCCATCTGGAGGACATTCGTCACTTCAGGTATATGTTGTTAATGCTAAAAACCCGTACGTTCCTACCTGTTAAAAACCGCCAAATGTTGAATTGTTGCGCTGAAAAAAATTGTGGGAGTCGGGGTAAGTGTGAGAGACATGTACCCAACTTTAGAATTCCAAACGTGGAGCGAAATGAAGGTAAAGAGAAGCGAGAACTGAAGGGACTACAGCAGCTAAAGTGCTTGGTATACATTGGCCGTGCAGATATCGGAATTGAAAATATTGTGAATTATCGCGTTTGCTCACTGCATTTCATCAAGTAAGGCATTATTTGTGTTTTTTCTTGATTCCTTTGGCATCTAAAAAGTTTCAGAAGTGATCAATCTGGCTGTAAATTTTTCTTCCGATGCGTTTTCATTTTGTATGTAAAAACCCACTTGAGAACCATGGACGATTAAAAAAAATTACAGCCAGATTTATCACTTCTGAAACTTTTTAGATGCCAAAGGAATCAAGAAAAAACACCTTAGTTGATGAAATGCAGTGAGCAAACGGCCAATGTTCGCCAAGCACTCTGGCTGTTGTTGTCCCTTCAGCTCTCGCTTCTATCTGCCGTCATTTCTCCTCACTTTTGGAATTGTGAAGTTGGCTAAATGTCTCTCACGCTTATCCCGATTTCCATAATTATTTACAGGCAAAAATTGACAATTTCAGCGGTGGGGTTTTAACGGGCCCGCTACGCTGGAAACAATGGTAAGTGCCTACCTGCAGTTCATCGCGTGTACTCCAGTTGGAGTAGCGTAGCAACAGTACGGGTCATGAGTCGTGACCCCACTGCCGTGAAACCTCCCTATATAAATAAATGTGACTTGACTTGACTTGATTGAACCTGTGGCCCCCTAAATCCCAATTTTTTTCTGTGCCCCCCCTGAAATTTGCCATGGTATGGCCCCAGGTTGGGAATCACTGTCCTAGAGAATCTTTGGTTGGAAGTGGCCAGGACACCTTCACACTGAACACTTGCAGCCGAATAACATGCATTGCCCGGGACGGCAGCGAGCGCAGTGGACACACGCGGTAATGCGGTGGCAACTCGCTGTAATGCAGGGATTCAGCAACTACACGTCAGTGAAAACATATTGAACCAGGGAGATAATAAAATGGCTGCGAAACGCCCGGCCGGGAGTTGGACCGAGGAGGTAGTTTGTCCCATCTGCCTGGATTTCTTCACCGATCCGGTGGCGCTGGACTGCGGGCACAACTTCTGCCGCTCCTGTATCACACAGAGTTGGGACAGGGAGGGGAGAAACTCCTGCCCGGAATGCAGAGAGGATTCTGCAAACCGCACCCTCAGGGTGAATCGGGCCTTGGTTAGACTGTCTGAGAAAGCTCGAACACTGAGCCTGAATCTCAAAGCGAAGAAAAGCAAACTTCAGTGCGAGAAACATCAGGAAGAACTGAAGCTGTTTTGTAAAACTGACAAGAAACTGATCTGTTTGATTTGTGCAACTGCGCGGGAACACAAGTCTCACAGCTTAACGCTGATAGAAGAAGCAATTGAATTCTACAAGGTAAAACCAAATCACTTTTGATCACATCATTGTCTAATCTTTTCTTCCTTGTCTGACTTTTTATTCTCTGATCTGAAACCCAACCCCACGAACAGGTGAAATCTTCTTTCGAATCTCTCACAGAAATGGAATCAGAGATCCAGAAAATGGAGCAGGAACAGAAAAAGAGCATTTCTGGAGTTCAGGCGAGGCTTTGTGCTATCGATTTAATGTTCTTGTGTGGATTTGATGCAGTGATGTGCGCAATAATTTGGGAGAGAGGGATGGGAGGGGTGAGGAGAGGGAGATGGAGAGGGGGAGGAGAGAGTGGTGGGGGAGGGGAGGAGAGAGGGGAGAGGGAGAAGGTGTGGGGAGGGGGGAGATGGGGTACCACCATGAGGTACCATCTCCAGTTTAAATTCCATTTGGAATATTTTGGAGGACCAAGAAACCAAGAATCAAGAACCTTTATAGAACTCAGTAGTTGAGAGCCAGAACTCTTGGTAGAGGTTGAGCAGCCAAGGACTTTACTCCCTGGACCACAGCAGTCTGTGGCAGGTGTATAATATCATGAAATGAAATGATATGTTGGATGGTCAATCTCGTACCCTTAGTATGGGGATCGAGAATGTGGAGCATTTTGGTTTTAGCAGAGAGGGAAAAGATTTAAAATGAATGTGAATGACAACTGTGGAAGTACTAGGGTACATGGAACGAGCTGCCAGATGAGGTAGCATACTCGGGTACCGTAACAACATTTAAAAGATATTCAAACAAATTTGTGGAGAGCACCGTTTTAGAACTGTCTTGGCCAAATGCGGACAAGTGGAACTAGTGCAGATGGGGCGTGTTGGTCGGTATCTAACACTTTTTCATCATTGAGCTGACGGTCCCATGGGAGGAGGCTGTGGATGAGGCTTATGAAAGGAAAAAGCTTTGATATTCAAACCTTGCAGCAGAGGAGAGAGGTTGGAGTGTAAGGGTGTGTCCAGTGGCGGTGGGGTGCAGGGCTTTGTAGCCAGTTCCACCGCAAGGCTCCTGAGGGAAGTAGGAGTCAGAGGGCAGGCACAAAGGAGGGCAAGAAAGAACTTGCCAATGCTGCCGAACGGAGCAGTCACTGGCTGTGGCTGAAGAGGATAGATGCTGTCTGGGCTGCCACGTGACCATCTAGAGACCAGCAATAAGACACACACCCAGGTCTGATCACCCTGCGGTGGGCCTGCCTCGACTGAGGATGTCTTGTGATAAAAGGCCGAAACACCCAGTGACGTTGAGGTACACAACTGAAGATGTGTCTGATTGTTACCAAATTCACTTGGTGGTCATACCCATGAATGTCAATTGTAGTGAAAATCTTAGGGATTGTAACACCCAGTCCTACTAATCAATCTTGCTGTGTGACTCTATGAAGTCTGTCATTCTAAGTGGTGCTGGTGTCTGCTACTTCTGATGACCTGGTTCTGTCCACTGAGGGTTAATGGACACATGAAATGGAATAGGCTGCAGGGAATTATACTGGGGAAATGGGAATTATTTGATTGTGCGTTACTTTCACATAATATTTCATAATTATCAAGACGAGTACTTAAATTGCCAAGGTAATGAAAGCTATGGATTAAATACATGTAAATGGGATTAGTGTAGATACGTACAGAGCCCAGCATGGACATGTTGGGCCGAATGGCATATTTCTGCATTCCAGAACTCGACATTGATTAGCTGATTGTCACATTCCATGTCATGAGGAAACACGGCAGAGAGTGACACATTATATATATTTTTTAATTTAATTTAATTATTTATTTCGAACAGAATAAAAGAATAAAAAGCAAATGTGAAACAGCATACAAAAAACAAAACAAGAATATTTATAAAGTGTCATAAACAATATCTATAAATAAATGAAATCATATGTGTCCGAAAAGCAGCAGGAAGAAGCCAAAGCTTATTAATTCCCACCCCTTATTCAACTGCTTGTAATTATCTTATACAAATTTAGCTGCTATATGTACACCATATGTACACCATCCACTATATGTACACCAAATTAGTTACATTTGAACATTAATCAAATATTTACAAAGCCATACAAAAAAGAGAAATAAAATAAAAAACCCGCATATACTATACAGTATCTTAGTCATATATACAACGGGGAATTACAGACCAGTTAGTCTAACATCGGTAGTGGGGAAACTGCTAGAGTCAGTTATTAAAGATGGGATAGCAGCACATTTGGAAAGTGGTGAAATCATTGGACAAAGTCAGCATGGATTTACAAAAGGTAAATCATGTCTGACGAATCTTATAGAATTTTTCGAGGATGTAACTAGTAGCGTGGATAGGGGAGAACCAGTGGATGTGGTGTATCTGGACTTCCAGAAGGCTTTCGACAAGGTCCCACATAAGAGATTAGTATACAAACTTAAAGCACACGGCATTGGGGGTTCAGTATTGATGTGGATAGAGAACTGGCTGGCAAACAGGAAGCAAAGAGTAGGAGTAAACGGGTCCTTTTCACAATGGCAGGCAGTGACTAGTGGGGTACCGCAAGGCTCAGTGCTGGGACCCCAGCTATTTACAATATATATTAATGATCTGGATGAGGGAATTGAAGGCAATATCTCCAAGTTTGCGGATGACACTAAGCTGGGGGGCAGTGTTAGCTGTGAGGAGGATGCTAGGAGACTGCAAGGTGACTTGGATAGGCTGGGTGAGTGGGCAAATGTTTGGCAGATGCAGTATAATGTGGATAAATGTGAGGTTATCCATTTTGGTGGCAAAAACAGGAAAGCAGACTATTATCTAAATGGTGGCCGACTAGGAAAAGGGGAGATGCAGCGAGACCTGGGTGTCATGGTACACCAGTCATTGAAAGTGGGCATGCAGGTGCAGCAGGCAGTGAAGAAAGCGAATGGTATGTTAGCTTTCATAGCAAAAGGATTTGAGTATAGGAGCAGGGAGGTTCTACTGCAGTTGTACAGGGTCTTGGTGAGACCACACCTGGAGTATTGCGTACAGTTTTGGTCTCCAAATCTGAGGAAGGACATTATTGCCATAGAGGGAGTGCAGAGAAGGTTCACCAGACTGATTCCTGGGATGTCAGGACTGTCTTATGAAGAAAGACTGGATAGACTTGGTTTATACTCTCTAGAATTTAGGAGATTGAGAGGGGATCTTATAGAAACTTACAAAATTCTTAAGGGGTTGGAAGGCTAGATGCAGGAAGATTGCTCCCGATGTTGGGGAAGTCCAGGACAAGGGGTCACAGCTTAAGGATAAGGGGGAAATCCTTTAAACCCGAGATGAGAAGAACTTTTTTCACACAGAGAGTGGTGAATCTCTGGAACTCTCTGCCACAGAGGGTAGTCGAGGCCAGTTCATTGGCTATATTTAAGAGGGAGTTAGATGTGGCCCTTGTGGCTAAGGGGATCAGAGGGTATGGAGAGAAGGCAGGTACGGGATACTGAGTTGGATGATCAGCCATGATCATATTGAATGGCGGTGCAGGCTCGAAGGGCCGAATGGCCTACTCCTGCACCTAATTTCTATGTTTCTATGTTTTGTTTAAGAGTTTTTTTTAATTATGTTCCCCTCTCAAATTATACCCACCCTGTCTTTCCATAAACAGTTTTTGTATATTTCTTGGAAGTAAATTATTTCTTGCTTTGTACATGATTTGCGCAGTCTTAAATTTAACCAGATCAGTGAACTTCAGTGTATGTGACTTTAAGAATAATAAATTGGTATGTTCAAGATATCCAACGTTATTGATAATTCTTATTGCTGTTTTTTGTAATGTGCATAACGGCTGTAGGTTGGTTTTGTAGGTGTTAACCCATATCTCCACACAGTAACTCAGATATGGCAATCTGAGTGTATTATACAGAGTATGTAATAATTTGTGGTCCAGAATGTGTCTTGATTTTCCCAATTTTGCTATAGACTTTGCCAGTTTTGCTTTGACGTGGTTTATATTGATTTGCCATCTTTCATCTGACAGGAAGAGTCACACAACCTTCAGTCACTGATCACATCCCAGTTTGCTGAACTGCACCAGATTCTCACTGAGAAAGAGCAGCGCTTACTCGGAGATGTCCGGGAAGAAGAGGAGAAGATTGTAAAAACAATGGAGAAAAATCTTCAAGAGATTCAAGAGAATTTAAATTCCATTCAGGAGGAACTCTCAAAATTACAGGGACAGATAGACCACAAGGACGGTGTGATATTCTGAAGGTGAGGGGTTACACTACAGTTGGCAAAGTGAAAGTGCACAGTAACAAATGGTGGGTTAAATTTCTGAAATAAATGCTGCATTTACCAGTATTTCAGTACTAGGTCAATGTTCCATCTGTCGAACTACTCACCACATCCGACAATAATGCCCCAAATTCCAGGAAAACTTCATGTATTTATCCTACTTCAACTTAAATTTATCTGCAATATTGTCTTCAGGCCACCCTGTGAGTTCCACATTCTTTTTACTGTTATTCTTGTAGAATTTATTAAAGGCCATCATACATTTCAGGTTTTATTTTTCTTCTCCACAAAGTGGTACAAATTTCCAACCCCCACACATTTAAATCTGCCGCTGATCTTAAATGTTCCACTCACTTTATCTCTGACATGTTAAATAAACGACAAATGGTGCAGGAGTAGGCCCTTCGAGCCATTCAATATGATCATGTCTGATCATCCACAATCAGTGCCCCCTTCCTGCCGTCTCCACAATCCCTGACTCCGCATCATTAAGAGCTCTATCAAACTCTCTTGAAAGCATCCAGAGAATTGGCCTCACTGACCTTCTGAGGTAGATCATTCCACAGATTCGCAATCGGGTGGAAATGTTTTTCCTCATCTCTAAATGGCCTATGCTTATTCTGAACTGTGGCCCTGGTTCTGGATTCCCTGAACATCAGGAAATGTTTCCGGACTTAGCGTGTCAAATTCCTTAATAATCCTATATGTTTCAATAAGATCCCCTTCATCCTAAATTCAGACTATAAAGTTGTCGGCACGGACTGTAGGGCCGAGATTGCTGTTTCCGTGCTGTAATTGTTATTGTTATTATACAAGCCCAGCTGCTCCATTATATCAATATAGGACAGTACCGCCATACCGGGAATTAACCTTGTGAACCTAAGCTGCACTCCTCAATAGAAGAATGCCCTTCCTCAAATTTGGAGACCAAAACTGCACACAATACTCCAGGTTTGGTCTCACTTCAGTCTAGTACAACTGCAGAAGACCTCTTTGCTCCTGTACTCAATTCCTCTAGTTTTGAAGCCCAACATGCCATTAGCTTACTTCACTGCCTGCTGGACCTGTGTGCTTACCTTTCAGTGACTGATGAGCCGGGAAGTGGTGGTAGGTAAATTGAATGGATTAAAGGCCGTAAATCCCAGGGCAGGATCAATTGCATCCCAGAGACTTAAGGAAGTAAGTAGCCGCAGAAAAAGTAGTGAGCATTAGTGATATTTTTCAAAACTCTTTAGATTCTGGAGTAGTTATGAGGAGTGGCGGGTAGCTAATGTAACCCCACTTTTTTAAAAAGGGAGGGAGGAGGGGAAAACGTTGGAATTACAGACCAGTTAGTCTAACGTCGGTGGTGGGGAAAATTCTGGAGTCAGTTATTAAAGATGGGATAGCAGCACCATTGGAATGGGGAGTTCATTGGACAAAGTCAGCATGGATTTATGAAAGGTAAATCATGTCTGACGAATCTTATGAATTTTTCGAGGTAGGGAGAGACCAGTGGAGGTTATATCTGGACTTTCAGAAAGGCTTTCGACAAGGTCCCACATAAGAGATTAGTATACAACTTAAAGCACATGGTATTGGGGGGGTTCAGTATTGATTGGATAGAGAACTGGTGGCAGACAGGAAGCACAGAGTAGGAGTGAAACGGGTCATTTTTCAGAATGGGCAGGGTCAGTGAACTAGTGGGGTACCGGTACCCGCACGGCTCAGTGGCTGGGACCCCCCAGGCTATTTACATACTATATTTAATGATTTGGATGAGGGAATTGAATGAACATCTCCAAGTTTGCGGTGACACGAAAGCTGGAGGGGCCAGTGTTAGCTGTGAGGAGGATGCTAGGAGGCTGCAAGGTGACTTGGATATGGGCTGCGGTGAGTGGGCAAATGCATGGCAGATGCAGTATAATGTGGATAAATGTGAGGTTATCCACTTTGGTGGCAAAAACAGGAAAGTAGACTATTATCGAATGGTGGCCGATTAGGAAAAGGGGAGATTGCAACGGACCTGGGTGTCATGGTACACCAGTCATTGAAAGTAGGCATGCCAGGTGCCAGCATGCAGTGAAGAAAGCGAATGGTATGTTGCCATGCATAGCAAAAAAGGATTTGAGTATAAGGAGCAGGGAGGTTTACTGCAGTTGTACAGTGTCTTGGTGAGAACCACACTGGAGTATTGCGTACAGTTTTGGTCTCCTAATCTGAGGAAAGACATTCCTTAAATTACAACAGTAACAAAACAGAATTTCTCCCCATTGGCTCCAATCAACACATTACCAAAATTAACAACAACCCCATTCTCACTATTGACGGCAACACTGTCTCCCCATCTCCTCAGGCCCGTCAAATCCTTGGGGTGATCTTTGGACTCATACCCTCTCCCTTGAGCCTAACACCGCCATGTGTCAAACACCTCCTTCTTTCACCTCCTCCAACATCGCCAAAATCAGGACCCTCTTCACATCCCCCCGTTGCTGAAAGGACTCATCCATGCCTCATCTCCTCCCGACTGGACTACTGTAACTCTTCCTTGGCATAATTTCCAGGCAACATCAACCGACTCCAAGGGTACAGAAGCAGCCCCGCCCGACTCATTACCATCACCAAAGCCTGGCACCCACATACCCCAGTCCTGCAAAGAAATTCACTGGCTTCCCATTCCCCAACAGATCATCTACCAAATCCCTGGTCCTAACCTACAAAGCCCCCCCAACCCACTTGCCCCACAACCCCCCTTATTCAATGACTTCCTCTCCCCTACCAACCCTCAACGGTCATTCGATCCATTTCAAGCCGTCTCCTCTCCATTCTGAATTCTAACCTCTGCACTTTGGAGACAGAGCTCTCCAGAGCAGATACCAGGCTCCTGGAACTCCCTCCCACAATTGATCCGAACTTCTGAGTCACCCACCTCTTCAGTTCCCGCCTCAAGCCCATCTCTTCACCTCTGCATACCCTTATCCCATGTACTCTACCCTTTTCATTCTGTCTTACTGCTATATTTGTTTTGTTCTTGAATCCATGTAAAGTGACTTTGGTCCTTGAAAAAGCGCTATACAAATAAAATATTATGTATATTCTTATTATGCCCAGGAGGGAGTACAGAGAAGGTTCACCAGAATGATTACTGGGTTGCAGGAATTTTAATGAGGAAAAAAGACTGGATAGACTCGGCTTGTACCCGTTGGAATTCAGAAGACTGAGGGGGATTTTATAGGAAACGTACAAATTCTTAAGGGGCTTGGAAGGCTAGATGCAGGAAGATTATTCCCGATGTTGGTGTGAAGTCAGAACTAGGGCACAGATTAAGGATAAGAGGAAGACTTTTAGGACAGAGTTGAGGAACTCATTTTTACACAGAGAGTGGTGACATATGTGGAATTCTCTGCCACAGAAGGGAGTTGAGCCAGGTCATTGGCTCATTTAAGAGGGAGTTAGATGTG